>NC_037673.1:76004257-76091188 GCF_003255815.1 Theropithecus gelada
CCCTAAAAAAAAAAAAAAAAAAAAAAAAAAAAAAAAAATATTTTAAATATGTATATTTTTAAGAACAAAGAAGGGGCCGGGCACGGTGGCTCAAGCCTGTAATCCCAGTACTTTGGGAGGCCGAGACGGGTGGATCACAAGGTCAGGAGATCGAGACCATCCTGGCTAACACGGTGAAACCCCGTCTCTACTAAAAAATACAAAAAACTAGCCGGGCGAGGTAGCGGGCGCCTGTAGTCCCAGCTACTCGGGAGGCTGAGGCAGGAGAATGGCGTGAACCCAGGAGGCAGAGCTTGCAGTGAGCTGAAATCCGGCCACTGCACTCCAGCCTGGGCGACAGAGTGAGACTCCGTCTCAAAAAAAAAACCAAAAAAACAAAAACAAAAACAAAGAAAATTGGAGGAGAGATACCATTAGATAAGCAATTTCAAACAGGCTCTGGAAATGGGGGAATGGTGGAGTGGCAAATGGCCTTAGCATGGCAGAGGAGGCTGCAGGACACAGACCCAGGGAGGCTGCTTACCCACAGGACCTGTGACATTTAGGACTTAGAGGTTCCAAGTGCCATAGAAAATGGCAATGAGTAACAGGGCTTAGAACAAGAAGACGTTGAAAGTCTGTGGACAGAACTCCTGGATCCCCATGTATTTTATCCCAGCCCAAGTAGCAGACAATCACTTTCCTAGGCAAGAAAACAAAGATTTATTTTCTAAATTGATCAGAAAGTCTTCAAACTTAGAGGCAGCTTGCTGAAAACAGGGGTTCAGTGAGCATGTGCAGGCCAAAGGATGAATTCCCCAGCTCCCTGCCCTGCTACAAGGGGACTGGAAGCCAGGAAAAGGAAGTAAGGCACATTGCATCTTGGAAAGATGAGCCCTATTAAAAATATCTGTTGATACATGAAAGCAATTCAAACCATAACTGCATTCACCCTTCCAGACACCCACTCTAGATGGAAATAGAAAGTTACCTGAAAACATTATTCAAAATTTCATACTTCACTTTTGTCTCTTCTCTCCCTGGATGAGTTTTCTGTCAGCCAGCTGTCAGTTCCTACTGAAGGAAATCAAAGCTATTCAGAGTTACATAAACACCAATAACTTGTTACATGCATCTTTCCCATTTGGAGTCTAGTTTTTAAATTCCTTATTAAGAAATCCCTACAATGTTTGCTCAGTTAGTCATATCTCACTGATTATGAGTTTGTAAAGTGTCTGGAGATTCTATGCACAGCAACCCTGTGTGTGTCTGCCTGCAGGGCTGAGTCTGCTGCGCAAGGACTGCTGGGGTTGGAAGGGCCTCGGCACTCACTTGGTGCAGATGAGGAGGCTGAGAAAGGAAAGGTGAGGGCACTCTCCCAAAGTCAATCATCTTACTCACCTGCTTGCCAGAGGTCAATTCATGTTTGTGTCCTTTATCTCAATATCGCCTTGCTTCTTGGATGGCCAGCTTCCCACGGAGTAGGACTCTGTTTTGAGGGCCTGATTTGTGTGTTATCTCACATGGCAGTGCTGCATGAGCTGAGATGCTTGCAAAGCCATCTCGGAGATGATAGACCAGGCCTTTCCTGTGGCTTTTTATCCCCATGCCACCCCCAGTTTTCCTTTCTTAAGACAGAAAAGTGGCTGGGCATGGTGGCTTATGCCTGTAAACCCATCACTTTGGAAGGCTGAGGTGGAGCGGATCACCTGAGGTCAGGAGTTTGAGACCAGCCTGGCCAACATGGTGAAACCCCATCTCTACTAAAAATACAAAAGTTAGCCGGGCATTGTGGCGGGTGCCTGTAATCCCAGCTACTCAGGAGGCTGAGGCAGGAGAATCACTTGAACTCAGGAGGTGAGGTTGCAGTGAGCCGAGATTGCACCACTGCACTCCAGCCTGGGTGACAAGAGCAAGGCTCTGTCTCAAAAAAAAAAAAAAAAAAAAAAAAAAAAAGAAAAGAAAAAAGAAAGAAAGAAAAGTTATTTTCCTTTGAGCCTTTCACTCTGCCTCCAAATAGGATCCACGCTTCCTCTCATAAAGTTCATCATCTGGCCATGGTGGGGCAGAACTTAACAAATGGGTTTGAACTCAAAATTCAGCCCATCACCCTTGCCTCGGTCCCTGCCTATGCGCTGCCCCAAAGGCGATTAGAGACTGCTCAGATGAGGCAGCAGGGGGCATATCAGGGTCCTGGGCTCCAGCTCTCTCCAAGTTACCAACCTCTGAGAAGTCATTCTTAGCCTTAGTTTCCTCACCTCTAAAATGGGCACAATATCTACTTTACAGTAGATGATTTGAGGATTTTAAGATCCGAACACACTTGCTACTTAAGAATTCAATGAATGTCCATTTATAAACATGCATCACCAAATATAGGCACTGCATACAGGAATCCTCAGGGCTGGTGGGGTCTGACAATGGGATGCTAGGTTCCCTATACCAGCGGGTTCTCCTTTTGTGAGCATGAGAAACACATGGAGCGCCTGTTAAAAAGAAAATTCTAGGCTCCACTCCCACATACTCCATGGGAGATGCTTCTAATGCACACTTGGAGAAAATCTGAGGCAAATTCTTCATTCCTCATTCCAGGCCACTTCCTGTTTGCTATGGACCCCTGCCTCAGATTCACACAGAACTGTCTCCGTCATTACTTCCAAGTGGTGTGATGCTCAGCTCCCCTGCAGGAGTGAAAGGCAGAGACAGATGGCTGCCACAGCCTAGAGACGGGTCCAGGGAGCTCACAGGTCCCAGAGAAGACGACAGCCTTGAATTAGTAGAATGGGCCAGGAGCCGGAGGTTTGCTGCCCTGCCTTTCCTAGACGGGTTTGAAAAAAACCCAGAGTCCTAGTGGACAGCCGAAGGCCAGGAGGAAGGCCAGTGGCACTGGAATAAGGCAAGCCTGCCTGCCACAAGCAAATGTGTATCTCCTCCCCACCCAAGGAAATGGACAGAGACAGAATAAAAGATGCATCTGAGGTCGTCCTGGAAAATGGAATGACTGGCCAGAAAAAGATTCTTCCCTGGTATTGACTTGCAAGAAATATTTCAAAACCGCCCAAGGAGACGGGTAGCTGGTAAGGTTTGCTGTGTTTCCCACACATACCCCCAAAGGGCTGCTGTGTTCTCCTAGTTACTTCGGCTGTGCCCCAGGCCTTTGGGGCATCTATGCCCCAACCTCTGTTACTGATTCACCTCCCCCGCCAACACACACACACACACACACACACACACACACACACACACACACACGAGAGAGAGAGAGAGAGAGAGAGAGAGAGAGAGAGAGAGAGACAGAGACAGAGAAAGAGAGAGACAGAGAGACAGAGAGAGAGAGAGAGAGAGCGCAACCTACTCCTCCAAGTCTCAGGGAACCAAGGCGATGGGATTTCCAAGCTGTTGAGGATGCTAGCAGTCTCCGCGGTCCCCGCCGACCCCTGGAACCAGGCGCGTTTCCTCAGTTTTTCCTGAGAGCAGGAGGAAGCGAGCTCAAGGCGCTGTCGGAGAAGGGCAAAGGAAGGTGACTGGGGAGACAGCGCCAGGGCACCGATGGGGGCGGGGTGCGCGTTTCGTCGCCTCATCTCTGAGCCAGGGCAGGCAGCTGGCGGGCTAAGGCGATCACCATCCACGAAAACGGGTTCTGCCCACAACCGCTGCGGAGCGGTCCCTGCGCCGCTCGCCCGCCCGCCGGACGCGGCCCTCCCTTGGGAAATGGCGCGTCTGAGGGGCGCAGCCACGGCCCCCATCCCGGAGCAGGCGCACCTCTGCACCCGCCTCTCAGCTAAGAGGGTCCGGTATCCTGGTGCCAAGGCTGTGCGCGCCTGAGAAGCGCGGGGACCAGCTGCCCGCCCCTGTGCTTCCAGAGCCAGAGGCTGCAAACGGCTCCGCAGTCCCCAGCCAGTCCCCAGCGCCCAGCCGGCACCTCCTGCTGCCCAGCTGCCGAGGCACCTGCGGAGATGCGCCCAAGTCAGACCCTCCGACCCGCGCGCTCCTGCGGCCCAGCGCGCGCCGCTCCCTCTGCCGACCTTCGCCCGTCAGGCTCCCGCCCCGCATCCTCCTCGACCGCCCCCGGCCGGGCAGCCCTAGCCGGTTCCCGCCGCTCGGCGAGGCTGAGAAGGAGGCGGAACCCGCATCCCCGCGGAGTCCAAGCCCCAGCGGCCGCAAAACTGGAACCAAGAACCAGTGGGAACGGCAGGAAGCGCGAGGGTGAGCTCGCGTGGAGCGCGCCCCGGGGTGGCGGGGCAGAGTCTCTCGGGAGGGCCCTGCAGCCCGACGGCCCTCGGCTGGCCCTGGGTCTCGCACCCTGCTCTGGGCACTGCATTGTCAGGGTGCGCGGGAGGTGCGGGCTTCAGGGGCCTGCGCGCACCGGGCAGGGAGCATTGAGGTCGTGCGGGCCGCTGGGTCCCACGCTGCGCCCTCGATGTCCTCCTCCCGGCAGCCGCCACTGCAAGCCGAAGTTTCCCAAGTGCAGCCGGCAGGCACGGCGCCTCACACTGACCTGGGACGCGCTGTCGAGTTGGCGGCGGCGCTTGCAACCTCCCTCTGGCACTGCCCGACCCTCTGTGTGGTGGCCCTAGGGCACCGTCCGAGGTGAGCTGTGGTCTTCGGCTCCTCGGCGGTTCGAATCGCAGATCTCGGAGATGCCGCCCCGTCCCCGCCCTGCTCGGCAGAAAGAGGTGGGCGACTGCTGCGAAGCGCTGGAGCTGGGACGCGGAGGGCGCACCTCGCCAGACGCCCTGGCAGCGCGGCGCTTCCGTTGGGGGTGACGCGTCGGCTCCCGGCTCTGCGCAGGTGAGGGCGGCAAGGCCACTCTGGACCCAGAGGGGCCAGAAGCTACTGGAAGCTACGCCTTCTGTCCCTGTAAGTCCCACCCCCGTCCCCCGCTTCGGCCACCGCGCTTCGGCCACGGCGACTTGGTCAACAACAGCGGCAGCAGGGTCTCCCCACTGAGGGAAGTACGCACCCCTACGTCACGGGCTTTGGCTCTTCCAGGCCGTATCCCTCCCCTCAGCTCACATCCACCCGCTGGTCCATGAGTCTGTCTGTCCCCACCGGTCCCTCCACCCCTCCACCTCCCTGTACCCACTTCAGGTAATGCCAGAGCCTCACTTCAGGTTGGGGTGTTAGTGGGAACAACCATTCTTAGGTCTTTAGGAATTTATAAGGTCATTATACTATTATTAAAACATGAATAGAACACATTAACAAAATTTCGCAAAATACATTTCATATGTTAAACTCCACTGAGAAATGAAAAGGGAATGAAGTAGAAGCAACTTTTTTTGTCGTTATTTTTTAGTTTTAGTTTATTTATTTATTTATTTTTATTTTTATTTTTATTTTTTATTTTTTTTTTTGAGACAGAGTCTCGTTCTGTCGCCCAGGCTGGAGTGCAGTGGTGTGATCTCGGCTCACTGCAACCTCCGCCTCCTGGGTTCAACCGATTCTCATGACCCAGCCTCCGGAGTAGCAGGGATTACAGGTGTGCACCACCACACCTGGCTAATTTTTGTATTTTTAATAGAGAGGGATTTTCACCATGTTGCCCAGGCTGGTCTCGAACTCCTGACCTCAAGTGATCCTCTCACCTCGGCCTCCCAAAGTGCTGGGATTACAGGTGTGAGCCACAACACCCGACCGGAAGCAACGTTTTTAACTCTTCATTTATTTTGGAGGGTCTGTTGGAGAAAAGACCAGCACTATTTTTGTTATTCAGATAATGTCAATCAAAACTTGTTTATAGTTTTGAGTCCTCAACGGGGAAAAATAGACTTATCTCTGGTCAGGCTTCCTTCATTAAAGAAAAGACCCCTCTGAAATGAGGACCAAAGGATCCTCATTTAGTAAACATATGCAAAGCAAGTACACAGGGCGCTTTACCCCAAAGTTAGGCTCTAAGAGTTTGAATCCTAGATCTGGGCTGCCCTTTGCCTTCAACCATTTGTTTGGAGGTTGCCAGGGAACACTGAGCAAATTTGCACGAAGGCACGGGGCTCCTCCTCCTTACCACCTCCGACCCTTCTCTTAAAAAAATTTCATCAATGTGCAGTGTACCTATTAAAAGACAAATATTTTGGCTGAATGCTGTGGCTCACGCCTCTAATCCCAGCACTTTGGGAGGCCAAGGAGTGTGAATCACTTCCAGGTCAGGAGTTCGAGAGCAGCCTGGCCAACATGATGAAACCTCATCTCTACAAAAATTAGCCAGGTGTTGTGTTGTACACCTGTAATCCCAGCTCCTGGGGAGGTTTAGGCAGGAGAATCACTTGAACCCAGGAGGCAGCAATTGCAGTGAGACGAGATAGCGCCACTGCACTCCAGCCTGGGCCACAGGGACGCAGACTTCATCTAAAAAAAAAAGATGCACATTTCACAAGTCGGATGATTTTGCACAAACTGAGCATCATCCAGATCAAGAAGCAGAACATTACCAGTTCCCCCAGAACACTCCCTCTTCAGATCTCTCATTGGAGGGAGTGGTGGCTTCAAACAGCATAGAGTAGTTTTCTTTGTTTTTGCACTTTATAGTGATGGAATCACTCTGTTGGCAGGCATCTTTCACTCAACAGTATGTTTAAGAGATGCACACTGTGTGTGGCTGTTGTCTGTTTATTCCTTTTGCTGTATAGTATTCCGTTGTGTGATTGTGCCTCAATTACTTATTCATTCTACTGCTGATAGACATTTGGGTAATTCTCAGGTTTGGGACATTACAAATAATGCTGCTCTGAATATTAAAATAGATGTCGTTTGGTGACCATATATACATATTTCTGTCGGGTACATACCTAGGAGAGGAATTGTGAGTCATAATGTAGGCATATGTTCAGCTTCTGGAGATGCCACCAAACAGCTTTTCAGAGCAGATGATCCAGTTTTCACTCCTACTTTATTAGTTTTCTATTGCTGCTTGTTACCACAAACAAAACCACCACAAACTTAGTGGCTTAAGAAACACTGATTTATTCTCTTACAGTTCAGGAGGTCAGAAGTCCAAATTTAGTTCTATGTGGCTAAAACCAGAGTCTCAGGCTGGGCGCGGTGGCTCAAGCCTGTAATCCCAGCACTTTGGGAGGCCGAGACGGGCGGATCACAAGGTCAGGAGATCGAGACCATCCTGGCTAACGCAGTGAAAGCCCGTCTCTACTAAAAAGATACAAAACAAACAAACAAAAAAAAACTAGCCGGGCGAGGTGGCGGGCGCCTGTAGTCCCAGCTACTCGGCAGGCTGAGGCAGGAGAATGGCGTAAACCCGGGAGGCGGAGCTTGCAGTGAGCTGAGATCCCACCACTGCACTCCAGCCTGGGCGATAGAGCGAGACTCCGTCTCAAAAAAAAACAAAAACAAAACAAAACAAAACAAAACAACAACAAAAAAAACCAGAGTCTCAGCAAGACTGCATTACTTTTGGGGGTTCCAGGGGACAATCTGTGTCCTTACCCTTTCTAGCTTTTAGAGGCCATCTGCATTCCTTGACTGGTGGCCCCTTCATCCATCTTCAAATATCTGTCTCTCCCTCTCTCTCCCTCCCTGCCCCCTTCTCCCCACTGCCACGCTTCTGTTGTCACATGTCTCTCTCTCGCTCTGCTTCCTTCTCTCCCTCTGACTCTCCTGCCTCACTCTTGAGGACCTTTGTGATGACAGCGGACCCACCTGGATGATCTTCCATTTCAAAATCCTTCATTTAATCACAGCTGCAAAATTAATTTGGCCTGTAGGGTAACATATTCACAGATTCTAGGGATTAGGACATTAAACTCTATGGCGATTCGTTGCTCAACCCACCACACCTATCAGCAGGATACTGGAGCATGTTGCATGGATGGAGGATGGGCTGAAAAACAGAGGACAAAGAATTCACAATTTACATTGTATCCCAGATACAATTTACCTGTAGGATTTTTACTGCTGACCTGGGTGCTATGCCAGGATGGTGGACAGGAGAGGGGGACTGATGCTGGAACACCACTTCTAGCCACCACCAACCTGCTGGCACTACATGATTTGTGCCTGGGGCACCCATGCTGAGTGACATGTTAGAGAAGGCAGATCCTCCTTCGTGGGAGTTGGTAACAGCAGTTAAACAGTGGTGAACATATCACATTTTACACTGTGGGAAAGGCCCTGTGGTCAGTGGACAGTGTCCCATCACGTGCCACAGTGGTGGAATTATGAGGACTGACTTCCACAGCAGGAGAGTTAAGGGGAGGGCTGGATTAGACTACAAACCTCATCTGCTAATCTGGGCAGGACATTCCATGCCATCGTTGTAATCTGAATGTTAAAGGGAGATGATTTTAACATTCAAAGTCTGAGAATGAGAATTTCTAGATTATACCTACTTCTGATCTCAGTTTAGTCCAACAACTACACCCCTGAAGGAGAGAGGACAGATGTTTTTATACTGATTTTAGCAAAGGGACTGCCAGGCTCCAGGAGGCTCCATGATTCACCTAAAAAGCCTTGGGAGAGAAAGCAGGAACAGAAAGAGACTCCCAGCTCTTCCTGCTGTCCTTGGTGTGTCTCCACCTCCCTGGAGTATAGATTCACTAGGACCTGAGGTCATGGAAGCTGAGGACACAGAACTGACCCAAGCTGTTCAAACAAAATTGGATACATCCTACTTTGTGAGTGATAGACTGGGATTCTCTGGAATGTGGGACTCCCTGTCCTCATGGTTTTATGCCATTAAAAAATGTATTTTAGAAACAAGTAAAAGCAGATGCTTGGGCCAAACGTGGTGGTTCATGCCTGTAATTCCAGCACTTTGGGAGGCTAAAGTGGGTGGATCATCTGAGGTCAGGAGTTCGAGACCAGCCAGGCCAACACTGTGAAACCCTATCTCTATTAAAAAAGAAAAATACAAAAAAATTAGTTGGGCATGGTGGCATGCACCTGTAATCCCCCTATTTGGAAGGCTGAGGCAGGAGAACTGCTTGAACGCAGGAGGTGGAGGTTGCAGTGAGCTGAGACTGCACCACTGCACTCCAGCCTGGGCAACAGAGTGAGACTCCATCTGAAAGAAAAAAAAAAAAACGTAGATGCATGTGTTTGATACATATTTTCATCAGACACCCCTCCATCTACTTTCTGTCTTCTTGAAATTTGCTGAAAATTCTGGTCTACTGATGAAATCACCCCAGTTCTCTTCACAGTTGTGGTTTATACTATTTTACAGTTCACTTACTGCCAATTTAATTTAGATCCAGCCTTTAGTGTAACGATTACCCAAAAAATGTACATTGTACCTATTGAGTAATTTCTCATCCCTCACCTGGACAGAAAAATGTGTGGTTAGTCTGACAACTTGAAGTTAAAATCCCATGGTTGAGCTAAGTACTGTGTAGACATGGACATAGAGTATAGAATAATAGACTTAGAACTGAGTGTGGGGGTATGGGAGAGGAGTGAGGAATGAGGAATTACTCAGTGGGTGCAATGTACATTTTTGGGGTAATAGTTACACTAAAGGCTTAGACTTCACCACTCCCCAGTATTTCCATGTAACAGAACTGCACTTGCACCCCTTAAATTTATACAATTTTTTTAAAGTTCCATGGTTATCAGTATCTTAGTTATCATTTCATTAATATTTTATTAAAGAAAACAGAATTCTAAGCTTGCAGTGGAGACAGCTTAAAACCATCCAGCCAACAATCCAGAAGCCCTAAAATGCTCAGAAATTGGTAGCATTGTTATCTTAGAACTAGGGGTAAAAAGGCAATTAAAATAAGAACTGATTAAAATTCTGTTTTTCCCAAGGTGGACATCATACTTAATGTTGAAAGACTGAAAGCTTTCTCCCTAAGATTAGGAACAAGACGGGGATTTCCACTCTCACTACTTCTATTCAACTTCGTAACCACCAGGGCAATTAGGTAAGAAGATAAAATAAAAGGGATTCAGATTGGAAAGAAAGAAATAAAACTGTATCTACTTGCAGAAGACATGATCTTGTGTTCAGAAAATCCTAAGATTCTATATACAATTAGAACTAATAAATGAGTTCAGCGAGGTTGCGAGACTCAAGATCAATATACAAAAAAAATTATACCCCTATGTGATAACAATAAATTATATGAAATGTAATTCTAAAAACAATTTTATTTATAATAGCATCCAAAATAATTCAACACTTTGGAAGAAATTTAACAAAAGAAGGGGAAAACATATTTTGGAGACAAAATCATTGCTTGAAGACGTTAAAGAAGTTATGTCAGGCCGGGCACGGTGGCTCACGCCTGTAATCCCAGCACTTTGGGAGGCCGAGACCGGCGGATCATGAGGTCAGGAAATCGAGACCATCCTGGCTAACCCGGTGAAACCCCGTCTCTACTAAAAATACAAAAAAATTAGCCGGGCGTGGTGGCGGCGCCTGTAGTCCCAGCTACTCCGGAGGCTGAGGAGGAGAATGGCGTGAACCCGGGAGGCGGAGCTTGCAGTGAGCCGAGATGGCGCCACCGCACTCCAGCCTGGGCGACTGAGCAAGACTCCGTCTCAAAAAAAAAAAAAAAAAGTTGTTATGTCAAAGAAGTCAAAGACATTAAATAAATGGAAAGACATCCCATTTTCATGGATCAGAAGGTTTAATGTTATTAAGATGGCAATACTCCCCACATTGATATACAGATACAGCACAATTCTTATCAAAATCCCAGCTGGCTTTTTGGGGGACTCACATTTCCTGATATCAAAACTTACTTACAAAGCCATGTTAATCAAGACAGTGTGATACTCACATGAGGACAAAAAGATAGATCAATGGAATAGAATGCAGGGTCCAGACACAAACCCTCATATTTATGGTCAACAGATTTTCAACATAGATGCTAAGACAATTCAATGAGGGAAAGAACACTCTTTTCAAAAAATGGGGTTGGGACAACTGGATATCCATGTGCAAAAGAATTTAAACCTCTACTTCATTCCATATACAAAAATGAACTCAAAAGGATTAAAGACCTTAATGTAAGAGATAAAATGATAAAACTCTTAGAAGATAACATAGGCATAAATCTTCTTGCCCATGGATTACCCAATGGTTTCCTAGATATAACACCCAAAGTAAAAGCAATAACATAAAAAATAGATACTTGTGCTAAATAAAAATTAAAAACTTTTGTGCTTCAAAGGACACCAAGAAGAAAATGGAAAGACAACAAAATGGGAGAAGATTTTTACAAATCATATATCTGATAAGGGGCTTGTGTTAAAATGGGCAAAGGATCTGAGTAGACATTTCTCCAGGGAAGATATATAAATGGTCAATAAGTACAAGAAAAGATGCTCGGTGTAATCCCAGCACTTTGAGAGGCCAAGATGGGCAGATCACTTGAGCTCAGAAGTTTGAAACAAACCTGGGCAACACGGCAAAAACGTGTCTCTACAAAAACAAAAATTAGTCAGGTGTCGTGGTGTGCACCTGTAGTCCCAGCTACTCAGGAGGCTGAGGTGGGAGGATTGCTTGAGCCTGGGAGGTGGAAGTTGCAGTGACCTGAGATCGTGCTACTACACTCTAGCCTGGGCAATAGAGCCAGACCTTGTCTCAAAAAAGAAAAAAAAAAAAGCTCATGATTAGTCATTTAGGGAAAGGCAAGTCAAAACTACAAAGAGATATCATTTCACACCAACTAGGATGGGTATGATAAAAAAGACAGACAATAACATATGTTGATGAGCATGTGGAGAAATTAAAACACTCATAAACTGCTGGTGGGAAAGTGAAATGGTGCAGGTGCTTTGAAAAATATTTTGGTTTAAGCCTCAAAAGCTTAAACAGAGAGTTGCCATATGACTCAGAGGTTCTGTTCCTAGCTATACCCCAAATAAATGAAACTATGTGTACACACACAAAGTTGCACATCAATGCTCATAGTCCAAAAAAGGAAACCTAAATGTCCATCAGGTGATGAACGAACAAATGAAATGTGATATATTAAGACAATGAGATATTGTTTGGCAACAAAAGGAAATGAAGTCCTTATACATACTACAACAAGGATAAACTTTGAAAAACATTATGTTAAGGCCTGACATGGTGGCTCATGCCTGTAATCCCAGCACTTTGGGAGGCTGAGGCAGGTGGACCACCTGAGGTCAGGAGTTCAAGACCAGCCTGGCCAACATGGCAAAACCCTGTCTCTACAAAAAATACAAAAATTAGGCAGGTGTGGTGGTGGACACCTGTAATCCCAGCTACTCGGGAGTCTGAGGCAGGAGAATCACTTGAACCTGGGAGGCAGAGGTTGCAGTGAGCTGAGATCGTGCCATTGTACTCCAAACTGGGTGACAAGAGCAAAACTCCGTCTCAAAAAAAAGAAAGAAAAAATAAAAACATCATGTTAAGTGAAAGAAACCAATCACAAAAGAGCACACACAATCACATTATCCAATTTATATGAAATGTCCAGGAAAGGCAAATCCACAAACTAAGAGTAGATTGGTGGTTGCCTAGGGCTGAGGGAGGAGGGGATATTTGGGAGGAGGGGAAAGTTAAGAGTAACTGTTAATTGGTATAGGATTTCTTTTGGTCATGAAGAAATGTTTGAAATTTATTGTGGTGATAGTTGTTCGACCTTGTGAATAAGCTAAAACCCCTGAATTGCACACTTTAAATGGATGATAACATGGTATGTGAGATGCATTTGAATAAAGTTGTCACACATTTTTTAAAGTCTGTTTGAGAAGCAGTGATGTTCCCACTTCCTCTCCCCTACTCCTCTCAGAAATGTGACTGCCCTGTGCCATTCCAGCAGACAATGGCACTTTTTTCCTCTGGAGAGGACACCAGGTAGAGTCAAGGTGAAGGTGCCATCCTGACTACATGGGGATGTCATGGATGCTGGGGATGGGATTTCCCCGCCCTCTTGCTCCATTCCCAGATAGCTTGAAGCCAGACCTGTCAGGGACTCTCTCCAAATGGCCCTCAGATTAGCTTCCAGTGAAGTTTCCTGTCCAAATACCCCAGCCACATGCTTAGAGCTTCCAAACATCTTTTAAGTCCCTCACTCTCAAATATGAGCTGACCATCAAATATGTGACATTTGAGGGAAGCTTTTAATGTGAAAGATTAAAACTAAACTAAACAAATAAACAGAAGTATCAAAATGTGAAGGAAACAGACAATGTAAGGAGAAAAAAAACCCCAATCATTCAATATAATAGGTGCAATATTTCAACCACATAATAAGAACAGGATTTTTTCTTTTTTTTGGGGGGGTGGGGGCGGTTTGAGTCTCACTCTGTCACCCGGGCTGGAGCGCAATGGCGCAATCTCGGCTCACTGCAACCTCCGCTTCCTGGGTTCAAGCAATTCTCCTGCCTCAGCCTCCCGAGTAGCTGGGATTACAGGCGCCTGCCACTATGCCCAGCAAATTTTTCGTATCTTTAGTAGAGAAGGGGTTTCACCATGTTGGCCAGGCTGGTCTCAAACTCCTAACCTTGTGATTGGCCTGCCTCGTCCTCCCAAAGTGCTGGGATTACAGGCATGAGCCACCACACCCAGCCTAAGAACAAGATATTATAAAAGAGATACCATCAGGCTGGGTGCAGTGGCTCATGCCTGTAATCCCAACACTTTGGGAGGCAGATATGGGTGGATCACTTGAGGTCAGGAGTTTGAGACCAGCCCTAATACAAAAATGAGCCGGCCATGGTGGTGCATGCCTGTAATCCCAGCCACTCAGGAAGCTGAAGCAGGAGAATCACTTGAACCCAGGAGGCAGAGGTTGCAGTGAGCTGAAATCATGCCACTGCACTCCAGCTTGGGTGATAGAGTGAGTGAGACTCAGTCTCTAAAAACAAAAGAAACAATCAGAGAACAAGAAAAGGCCTTTGAAATTTTAAAATTTAGAGCAGATATGAGAAACTTGACGTAGATAACCTCAAAAGAAGAGTTTGATAATAAAAATAAAGTTGTCTTTGAGTAAGTACAGCCCTCTCCACAAAAGAGGGAGAAAACAATGAGAAAAAATAAGAAACATGAAGGATGGATTTAAAATATCTAACAGGTATGGTGAGTCACACTGGTGAAGAAAGAAGGAAGGAAGGAAGGATAGAAGGAAGGAAGAAAGGAAGGAAGGAGAGAAAGAGAGAGAGGAAGGGAGGGAGGGAGGAAGGAAGGAAGGGAGGGAACGAGAAGCAAAAAACAAGAGAGAGAAAGAAGGGAGGGAGGGAAGGAAAGAAGGAAGGAAGAAGAAAGAAGGAAGGGAGGGAGGGAAAGAAAGAGAAAGAAAGAGAAAGAAGAGGAAAGAAAGAAAGAGAGAAAGGAAGGAAGGGAGGGAGAGAGAAAGAAGAAAGACGAAAGGAAGGAAGGAAGAAAAAGAAAGAAAGAAGAAAGAAAGAAAGAAGAAATAAAAAGAGAAAGAGAAAGGAAAGAAAGAAAAGAAAGAGAAAGAGGACGAGGTCTAACGTCTGACCAAGAAAAGTTTCAGAAAGAGAAGACAGTGGGGCTACAGGAGGAAATCATCAAGAAAACAATCCAAGAAAATTTCCCCAAACTGGACAACATGAGTTTCCATATGTAGAGAGCTAACTAAGTACCTAAAACATTACATAAAAATAGACTCAAAGCAAAGCAAATAATAGTGAAATGTTAGACTACCATAGAAAAAGAATAAATCCCATGTGTTTCTAAAGACAGGGGGTGGGAAATGTCACCAATAAAACCCAGGAATCAGGATGGCTTCAGATTTTCTCTCGATAACTCTGGAAACTAGAAAACAGGAGAAATGCCTTCAGATTTTTGAAGGATAGTTAGTCTCAATTTAGAATTCTATACTGAAAAACCTATCAAACAAGTGTTAGTTTAGAATAAAGACATCGTCAGATATGTAAGAACTAAAAAATTTGCCTTCTGTATATGCTTTCTCCTTTCTTAAGGGATGCACACCAACAGATAGAGGAAGTGAAGACTAAGATTTGGGATGTGACACATACAATTGAGTCCCTTGGGAGAATCACAGAATAAGGTCTCGGACTACAGGAGAGCAGCATTCCCAGCAAATAGCCAATCAGAATTAGAACAGAGGAGGTAAAAGGGGATTACAAAGATTTGATACTATCCTTAGGAATTTAGAACAACTTAAGTAAGCAACAAAGGCAGAAAAATTGCACGGGGGTGAAAAGGGAGACAAAAATGCCCCAGTTAGGGAAAAGGCTGTTCAAAAAGGAAAATAGTTATTTATTTATTTATTTTTTATTTTACCTTAAGTTCTAGGGTACTTGTGCACAATATGCAGGTTTGTTACATATGTATACACGTGTCATGTTGGTGTGCTGCACCCATTA
Source organism: Theropithecus gelada (assembly GCF_003255815.1). NCBI lineage: Eukaryota > Metazoa > Chordata > Mammalia > Primates > Cercopithecidae > Theropithecus > Theropithecus gelada. The sequence goes on from NC_037673.1 coordinate 76,019,525, forward strand.
ACTTGGCATTTACATTAGGTATATCTCCTAATGCTATCCCTCCCCGGTCCCCCCACCCCATGACAGACCCCGGTGTGTGATGTTCCCCACCCTGTGTCCAGGTGTTCTCATTGTTCAGTTCCCACCTATGAGTGAGAACATGTGGCGTTTGGTTTTCTGTCCTTGTTATAGTTTGCTCAGAATGATGGTTTCCAGCTTCATCCATGTCCCTACAAAGGACATGAACTCATCCTCTTTTATGGCTGCATAGTATTCCATGGTGTATATGTGCCACATTTTCTTAATCCAGTCTATCATTGATGGACATCTGGGTTGGTTCCAAGTCTTTGCTATTGTGAATAGTGCCACAATAAACATATGTGTGCATGTGTCTTTATAGCAGCATGATTTATAATCCTTTGGGTGTATGCCCAGTAATGGAATGGCTGGGTCAAATGGTATTTCTAGTTCTAGATCCTTGAGGAATTGCCACACTGTCTTCCACAGTGGTCGAACTAGTTTACAGTCTCACCAACAGTGTAAAAGCATTCCTATTTCTCCACATCCTCTCCAGCACCTGTTGTTTCCTGACTTTTTAATGATCGCCATTCTAACTGGTGTGAGATGGTATCTCATTGTGGTTTTGATTTGCATTTCTCTGATGGCCAGTGATGATTTTTCATGTGTCTGTTGGCTGCATAAATGTCTTCTTTTGAGAAGTGTCTGTTCATATCTTTTGCCCACTTTTTGATGGGGTTGTTTGATTTTTTTCTTGTAAATTTGTTTAAGTTATTTGTAGATTCTGGATATTAACCCTTTGTCAGATGGGTAGATTGTAAAAATTTTCTCCCATTTTGTAGGTTGCCTGTTCACTCTGCTGGTAGTTTCTTTTGTGCAGAAGCTCTTTAGTTTAATTAGATTCCATTTGTCAATTTCGGCTTTTGTTGCCCTTGCTTTTGGTGTTTTAGTCATGAAGTCTTTGCCCATGCCTATGGCCTGAATGGTATTGCCTAGGTGTTCTTCTAGGGTTTTTATTGTTTTAGGTCTAACATTTAAGTCTTTAATCCATCTTGAATTAATTTTTGATAAGGTGTAAGGAAGGGATCCAGTTTCAGCTTTCTACATGTGGCTAGCCAGTTTTCCCAGCATCATTTATTAAATAGGGAATCCTTTCCCCATTTCTTGTTTTTCTCAGGTTTGTCAAAGATCAGATGGTTGTAGATGTGTGGTATTATTTCCGAGGGCTCTTTTCTGTTCCATTGGTCTATATCTCTGTTTTGGTACCAGTACTGTGCTGTTTTGGTTACTGTAGCCTTCTGTACTGTAGCCTATACTACTGTAGTATAGCTTGAAGTCAGGTAGCATGATGCCTCCAGCTTTGTTCTTTTGGCGTAGGATTGTCTTGGCAATGTGGGCTCTTTTTTGGTTCTATATGAACTTTAAAGCAGTTTTTTCCAATTCTGTGAAGAAAGTCATTGGTAGCTTAACGGGGATGGCATTGAATCTATAAATAACCTTGGGCAGTATGACCATTTTCACAATATTGATTCTTTCTATCCGTGAGCATGGAATGTTCTTCCATTTGTTTGTGTCCTCCTGTTTTATTTCGTTGAGCAGTGGTTTGTAGTTCTCCTTGAAGAGGTCCTTCACATCCCTTGTAAGTTGGATTCCTAGGTATTTTATTCTCTTTGAAGCAGTTGTGAATAGGAGTTCACTCATGATTTGGCTATCTGGGAAAACAGTTATTATACAGTGTAGCAAACAATATATACACAGTCACAGTGGTATAAACACTTGATTTTAACTATAAAGACAAAGTGTAGAAGACTTAATCATGATGACAGAAGAGAATATCTTTTATCAACTTTAATGACATAAAAATAAAAGTGCACATGACAGCAGGGGATCTCTAGTGTCCTCGTCTTACAAAGAAGGGGTTGGTGGTAAAGAGATACTATCCACATTGTCACCAACACTTACACTGATTTTCTTTCTTTTTTTTTTAAAAAAAAAAAGCCATCCTAGGTGGGTGTGAACCGAACTTTTTTTTTTTTTTTTTTTTTTGAGACATAGTCTCACTCTGTCACCCAGGCTGGAGTGCCATGGGGCAATCTCAGCTCACTGCAACCTCCACCTCCCAGGTTCAAGTGATTCTCCTGCCTCAGCCTCCCTTGTAGCTGGGATTACAGGCATCTGTCACCATGCCTGGCTCATTTTTGTATTTTTACTAGAGACAGGGTTTCACCATGTTGGCCAGGCTAGTCTTGAACTCCTGACTGCAAGTGATCTATCCACCTTGGCCTCCCAAAGTGCTAGGATTACAGGCGTGAGCCACCATGCCTGGCCTCTAGTAATTTTTGTTTGTTTGTTTGTTTTTTGTTTTTGAGACAGAGTCTCGCTCTGTTGCCCAGGCTGGAGTGTAGTGGCGTAGTCTCGCTCACTGCAACCTCCTCCTCCCAGGTTCAAGCAATTATCCTGCTTCAGTCTCCCGAGTAGCTGGGATTACAGGTGCCTGCCACTATGCCTGGCTAATTTTTTGTATTTTTAGTAGAGACATGGTTTCACCATGTTGACCAGGCTGGTCTCGAACTCCTGACCTTGTAATCCGCCCACCTCGGCCTCCCAAAGCACTGGGATTACAGGCGTGAGCCACCGTGCCCAGCCAAGTGTCTAATAACTTTTAAGCATGGTTTTAATATTTGAGATACTGAGATAACAGTATCTTTCTGTATAGCTGTTGAAAAGCAGCTATTTTGGAAGAATGGGCTGTCTTCTCTCCATCCTTACCTTGGGAGGCTTTCTGGATGGTATGAATGAGCTACATCCTCATCTGTCATTGCAGGAAGTCGTGGAATAAATGTCTAAAATCAGTAACTCATAAAATAACCGTATAAGCACCTTGTTAGGAATATGGAGTCATGACAAGAAGAACTGAAAATAGACATAATTAAAAGAGTTTAAATTATTCCATTTGGGGAATGGTGCTGGGGTGGAGAGGGTAGTGCTAGGGCTAGAGTCTTTGGTACAAGCCCTTCCGGACGGCAATTATTTACTTTTTAAAAAATGTATACACTTATTACTTTAATAAATTTAAATGTAAATTTTAAGGTCCATGGTAGCTAATGCTCAACTACATACACACACGTGCACATGCACACACACACACACACACACACACCCCTGTCATCCCTTGATATATGCAAGGGATGGGTTCCAGAACCCTGCATATACCAAAATCCACTCAAAATACTCAAGTTCCGGGTTGGTCCTGCAGAACCAGGCTATACAGGAAAAAAGTTGACTCTCTATATCAGTAAGTTTAGAATCCCCCCAATGCTCTATATTTTATCAGCCTTTGGTTGAAGAAATCTGTATGTAAATGGACTCAGGTAGCTTGAACCCTTGTTGTTTAAGAGTTAACATATATATGGGTGGGGAGAAGGAAAGGGATAAAGTAAGAGTGGTAAAATGTTAACATTTGGGGGATCTGGGTAGAAGTACTTGAGAATTCTTTCTACTATTCTTTATTTTATTTATTTTTTTTTTTTGAGACGGAGCTCACTTTTTCACCCAGGCTGGAGTGAAGTGGTGCCATCTCAGTTCACTGCAACCTCCACCTCCCAGGTTCAAGCAATTCTCATGCCTCAGCCTCCCGAATAGCTGGGATTACAAGCATGTACCAACATGCCCAGCTAATTTTTGTATTTTTAGTAGAGACGGATTTCTCCATGTTGGCCAGGCTGGTCTCAAACTCCTGTCCTCATGTGATCAGCCTGCCTCAGCCTCCCAAAATGCTAGGATTACAGGCGTGAGCCACCGCACCTGACCCCAAAATAAAAGGTTTAAGTAAAACTAATGCTGTTCAACGCTTAAAACCATGTGTTTGGCACAAGTAAGCATGTTACATGCATCACCTCATATAGTCCTCACAACTCTTGTTATTCCTACGTTACTGGGGAAGAAACTGAGGCTCAGAAAATTCAGGTGATGTGCCCAGGTTCACACAACTGGTAAAAATGTGATTGGATTTGACATCGAGTCATCTGTTCTGTTGTCTCTCAGTCGCTGGATCCAATGCTGTTTTCCACTTTGCTCCCAAAAGTAAAGTAGGAAGAGAGGGAGGCTAGTTGGAAAGGATCACAGCCTCTCCTCTTCTCACTTCGTAGCGGGGAACACAATTGACTGTCCAAGTGCCACCTAGCATACCCTTTGCCTGCACTAATGTCCTTCAGTCTGTCTTGCCTCCTTCTTCAAGCCTCTGATGCATTGGTGATATGGTTTGGCTCTGTTCCTCATCCAAATCTCATGTCAAATTGTGTTCCCCACATGTCAAGGGGTGATCTGGTGGGAGGTGATTGGATCATGGGGGCGGATTTCCAATCCTCCATGTTGTTCTCATGATAGTGAGTCCTCACGAGATCTGATGGTTTAAAAGTGTGGCACTTTCCTCCTTGCTCTCTCTCATGCTCCACCATGATGAGACTTGCTTGCTTCCCCTTTGCGTCTGCCATGACTGTAAGTTTCCTGAGGTCTCTCAGTCGTGATTTCTGTACAGCCTGTGTAACTGTGAGTCAATTAAACCTCTTGTCTTCACAAATTACCCATTCTCAAGTAGTTCTGTATAGCAGTGTGGAAACAGACCCATACACCCCAGAATGTCTGCTCTCTGCTTGACTGAGGCCTCGTCACCCCTCTGGCTACCCCCAGAAGCCTGTGTGTACAGTGAAGGTTTGGAGGTGAGGGTGGTAACGGGGAGGAGGCCTTGTGGAAGGGGTTCAGCTGTCATCCCTCCCACCTGGTTTGAGGAGGACCATAAAACGTCTTCATCTTGGAAGCGATAGAGGGAACGTTTATATTTTGAGTAATTGTATTCGAAAGACTGGGAGAGCAGTTACTTATTGTCCTGAATATCCCAGAGTTGATTTTTACCTTAGCTCCTTAGCAGCCTTGATTTTTTTTCTGATCTCATGTGATAGTGCATAAATATATAAAAGAAGTAGTTATTAAAATACATGGTGTATTTTTTTTTTTTGAGATGGAGTTTTGCTCTTGTTGCCCAGGTTGGAGTGCAATGGCTTGATCTCGGCTCACCGTAGCCTCTGCCTCCTGGGTTCAAGCGGTTCTCCTGCCTCAGCCTCCCAAGTAGCTGGGGTTACAGGCATGCGCCACCATGCCCAGCTAATTTTGTCAAATATATGTTTTTAATGTTAAATATGTTTTCTTATTATGAAAGTAATATATGATCATTATAGACTATTTGTAAAACTGGAAATATAAAAAAGAAAAAGTGGTATATTTCCTTCCAATCTTTCTCTGTCCAGATATATTTTTAACAAAATGTAGATGGCAGTGAACAATTTGAATCTTGCTTTTTTTCACTTTTTATATAAACATATTGTATTCTTTAAAATAATTTTTAAATGCATTAATGACTGCATAATATTCCGTCCCAGAGATAGAGAGTAATAGTGATAGTATCATGCCCATTACCTGTTACCAATTGCTAAATGTTTATGATTAATGTTAATCCTAAAAGGGGCTATGAGTTTGATCCCTCTCTCTCTCTCTCTCTCTCTCTTTCTCTCTCTTTAACTGAGATAGTGACTCGATTTGTCACCCAGGCTGGAATGCAGTTGCATGACCATGGCTCATTGCAGCCCGGATATCCCAGGCTCAAGCAATCCTACCACCTCAGCCTTCTGAGTAGCTGGGACTACAGGCACGCAAACCACCACACCCGGCTAATTTTTGTATTTTTTGTAGAGATGTGGTCTTACTATGTTGCCCAGGCTGGTCCCAAACTCCTGGGCTCAAGTGATCCTTCTTCCTTGGCCTCCCAAAGTGCTGAGATTACAGGCATGAGCCACTGTGCCCGGCCTCATCTTTCAAATACAGGACAATATTTCGTTTCAACTCTTGATACGTAAATGCATTTTTCAAGGTCTTTTTCATTTCAGAAAAGATTTAAATACAATGAATATTATCTTTTCTGGAAGAGGTTCTCTTTAGGACAGGAAAGGCTGTGGGAACAGGTTAAACATAGCTTCCAGTCACACTAAACAAAACAGAGCCTGTTTTGCTTCATCTATTCATGATGTTTTTCTTCCCAGTTTCTTTGCACTTGTTTCGTCATGTCTCCCCCTTTCTGCTCACTGTCCTGATGTTCTGGATGAACCTTTCCCCTACATTTTCTCAAACAGCTTAACATGGGGATGGGCTGCAGCTTCCAGGCTGCCAGCAGCTTTCTGATTCATCTTTGGGAGATAATTGCATCCCTTTCCTAGGAAAGAAAAAAAATGCTCTGATGTGCTAGAAAGATCAAAAGTAAGGGTTAATGCCTCCATTTGAAAGCCCACGCTTAAAATCCATGAGCCTTAGACTTGATGTGCTCAGTCTTTCAAAAACTCCAACTGCCTATGCACCCTGGTCCCACATGTGTCCACCACACACTTACTGATAGGAGGAAAGAGAAGCTGCCATAAAAGAGTCGCTTCATAATAGCCTCTGGAAGCTTCTCAGAGGGCAATACAGTATAAATTGTATGTCCAATCCTTGGTCCTTAGGCCATAATCATTAAGCTAGGCCATGTTCCCTGGGGTAGGAGCTGAGCCTCTATATCTCAATATTACACAGCAGGTGAGTATTAATATGACTCTTTTGGATTGAAAACTAAGTCCTTCAGAGTTGAAAGGCCTATTTCTTGGTCCCCCAACACATGGCCTGTTGGACTTCATAAAAAGGCTGTGGGCTTGGTGCAGTGGCTGGCTCATGCCTGTAATCCCAATACTTTAGGAGGCTGAGGTGTGAGGATTACTTGAGGCAAGGAGTTTGAGACCAGCCTGGGCAACATACTGAGACCTCGTCTCTACACATATTGAGACCTCGTCTCTACAGATGTTAAAAATAACCCGCTTGGTGTAATGGTGCACACCTGCTGTCCCAGCTATTCAGGGTGCTGTGGAGGAAGGATCGATTGCTTGAGCCCAGCCGTTCAAGACTGCAGTGAGCACCACTGCACTCCATATGGGTGACAGAGACCCTGTTTCAAAAAGAAGAGGCTGCAATTTTCCAAAATTTAGATATGTATAATTCTTTTCTTGGCCTGTGTAAGTGGCTTGGTAAATATAACCACAGGGGCAACAGTGAAATTGGCTTACCCATTTTCACGACTGCTTCCCTCAGTGTTTAAGTGGTGAGATCCAAAATCCTACTCTGGAATGCGGAGGTTCAAGACCATGAGGAGCTAGATTGCTGTGCATCATGACTGGAAAAGATGGCATTGGGGCCTGATGCAGAGAGTGAGTCTTTGACACGAGACAGACCCAGTGACAGAGAGGACAGTAGAGATACCCCTAAATGGGGCCAGTTGGCCTGTGGACTTTGGGGTGATCAGGACCAGGATCTATATCTAAATATCAGTTACAACAGCTTTAGGCAAATTTTAGTGTTTAACTTAATGAGACTATATATATAATATTTTGACATAACATAGAGTCCAGGGCTAATGTAGCTGACTCCTTCTTTCTCATTCAGTCCTCTTGAGAATTGTAGCTTTGGTCTCATGAGCACAAAATGCTCTTATCCATATTACAGACCAGAAGGGCAAAGGTCAAAAGGCAAAAGATGCATCCCATTTGTATTGCTCCTAATTTATCAGAAGAACAATAGCTTTCTTTGGTGCCTGGCCCAGTGATTCCCAGTTCTAGTCTTTGGCCTGAACTGAGTCACATGGCTATCTCTACCCGTAAACAAGAATTTTTTACTAAGTCCACTGAAATCACAATGAAATCAGTAAAAAAGGTAGAATAGCATAGGTTTCTAGTTGTGACACTGGGCAACTACTTAACCTCTCTTTGTTCTGACTTTCTCATCTATAAAATGGACACTGGACAGTAATGGTGTGTGCATCAGAGGATTGTTGTGGATATTTTTTTTGAGACAGGGTTCTCGCTGTTGCCCAGGCTGAAGTGCAGTTGTGTATTCACAGCTCCCTGCAGCCTTGACCTCCTGGTCTCAAGCAATTCTCCCACCTCAGCCTCCCATGTAGCTAGGACCACAGGTACACACTATCACACCCGAGTAATTTTTTATTTTATTTTTTATAGAGACAGGTTCTCTCTATGTTTCCCAGGCTGGTCTCAAACTCCTGGACTCAAGCGATCCTCCCACCTCAACCTCCCAAAGTGCTGGGATTACAGGGCATGAGGCGCTGTGCCTGGCCTGACTTCATTTTTATAAAGCACACAGAATACAGCAGTATAAAAGTGTTTGTTAAATTAATAAAGGGAAGAGTATTCACTAGGCGGGCCTAGGTAGGGCCTTCCATTAAGCATGGCTATTCTGCATGGTAATTCTCTTTTACAGTAACAGTCAATTAACCATTACAATCTGATATCAGCTGTACATCAGGGGATTAAGAGAAGGGCTGCCTTCATTTGGCAGAGGCACGTGGCAGCAGCCTGGGAAAGTGTTGTAAGGTGACCTGTAGAGAGCGGCCAGGCCTAAGGAATTGACCTCCTTAAAGTAACAAGGCACAACCACAAGAGCGGTGGCAGATTTGTAGCTGGGATATGGCTATATTTCCCAGATTGCCCTCGACTGGTTGGCCATGTGACTAAGCTTTTGTCAATAGAGAGTGAGTAGAAGTGGATTGTGCATAGGAGAAAAATCTCTGACCTTTTGCCTTCTGCTCCTTCACCCATCCAATGGCAAGAGCAACAATGACGGAAGCTATTTTGTGACAATGGCAGAGCTGCCAGGAAGCCTGGATCCCTCAATGACTGCATGGTAAAGAGCCACCCACTGACATGGAACACCTACTCTGGACTGTTACATGAAAAGAAAGAAATTTCTATTCTGTTTAAGCTTTTGCATTTTGTAACTCTTCATTCTAGCCTTTTACCTCAACTAATACAATTACTTTCATAATTTAAAATAGGATGTGCTAAAACATCTGCTGATATTATGCATAAAATATTTCTGAAAGGATATTTAGGAAGTGATAATAACATAGGCTACCTGTGGAAGGGGGAACTGAGAGCCTGGGGGATAGTGGTGGGAAGGAGTCTCATTTGTTTTGTTTTCACTCTGTAACTATGTATAATTGTTGAAATCTGAACCATATAAATGTAATGTTTATTCAAAAAATACAGGGATTGGGTGCAGTGGCTCACACCTGTAATCCCAGCACTTTGGGAGGCTGAGGCCAAAAGATCACTTGAGGTCAAGCATTCGAGACCAGCCTGGCCAACATGGTGAAAACCCTGTCTCTATTAAAAAAAAAAAAAAATAGGGGTGTGGTGGTGGACACCTGTAACCCCAGCTACTCAGAAGGCTGAAGCAAGAGAATCACTTGGTTTCTTGGGGAGGTGGAGGTTGCAGTGAGCTGGGATCATACCGCTGCCTTCCAGCCTGGGCAACAGGGCCAGTTTCTGTCTCAAAAAGAAAGAAAGAAAGAAAAGAAATGTAAATAAGGCCAGGTGTAGTGGCTCATGCCTGTAATCCCAGCACCTTAGGAGGCCGAGGCAGGAGGATCACTTAAGCAGAGGAGTTCGAGACCAACCTAGGCAACATAACAAGACCCTGTTTCTACCAAAAAATTTAAAAAATTGGCCAGGCACCATGGCTTACGCCTGTAATCCCAGCACTTTGGGAGGCCAAGGCGGGCAGATCATAAGGTCAGGAGTTCAAGACCAGCCTGGCCAATATGGTGAAACCCCATCTCTACTAAAAATACAAAAATCAGCCAGGTGTGGTGGTGTGCACCTGTAGTCCCAGCTACTCGGGAGGCTGAGGCAGAAGAATCGCTTGAACCTGGGAGGCGGAGGTTGCAGTGAACTGAGATCATACCACTGCATTCTAGGCTGGGTGACAGAGCAAGACTCTGTCTCAAAAAAAAAAAAAAAATTAGCCAGGCATGGTGGCACACACCTGCAGTCCCAGCTACTCAGGAGGCTGACACTGCACTCCAGCCTGAGTGACAGAGTGAGACCCTGTCTCAAAAACAAAAACAAAACAAAAACAAATTAAGTGTTGATCTTGCACCACTGTAGTTTGTTGAAAGTCATTACTGATCGGCACTCAGCGTGCATGTGAGCATCTTGTCTACTAATCTATGATCAGGGCAAGGAGAAAGGTGATGGAAGAAGCCAGCACAGAGGAGTCCGCCGGGTGAATGACCGAGTGGAGGGAGAGCTGCAGGGCTCCACCTAAACGTCCACCCAAAACAGCTGATCTGGATGCCTGTGACCCGACTGCTCACCCCCATAGGACAGCATGTGTCAGCATGAGGGAGGTGATCACTGCAATGGAGCATCAATGCAGGTACTCCATTTCCTGAGCATCCTGTCCCAGGACAATATCGTTTTATGTGAGGCACTCAGAGATTCGTCCTGAGTTTTTGGTTGAGTGAGTAATGTGACATTCTGTAACTAACCGAAGGGAAATTCACTGTTCATTCTTGCAACTCATTGATTTTTCCTGCCTCCTATATTTTTTGTTGGGATGAGTGATTTATTATTGTCCTATTCAAGGTTTTCAACAAGATTCCCATTCCAAAGCCAAAAGATAAGAGACAATATAATATTTAGTCATTTTCTCCTGAAGCACAAAATGGGGGTTTCTGATTCAATATGGATTAAGGGAGGGCATTGTGTGATTGATAGAAATTCAGAGTTTGCCCAAAATCTAATGAATATTTGAAATTATTTTATTCTTGCTTTTGTACAATGGAAAAATGATCACCCCTGATAAACCATTAACTCCCTTTTCAGGAGTCACTGATGGCTCCCCTCTTCCCCTTTGTTGGACTCAATCCGTTTTTTCTAGGAGACTTTGCCAGGTGGATGGTTTGGTATGTTAATAACAGAAAAAGATTCAAAATGGCTTCAGAAACCACTTTTTATTGTTTTGAAAGTTAGAACATTAAACCACTGACACACTGTTGGGAGCACCCAGTTCAATTATTCCCGTTGGTTCTCAGTTGCCCACCAGATAATGATTCATGCTGGCCCCCAAGGGCCCTTCCATGTCTGGACAACGCCTTTCCAGCCTTCTCAGAGCTCCCTGTGGGACTCCCCTGCGTGCACAGGCACTTAACTCACTTCACAGCCCTCAGATGCCACCAAAAGGGAATAAAGAAAAGAACCAAAGGTGGAGAGTCTTCTCTGCCAAAAATGTGCTTTCTAACAGGGATTGGCAAACTATAGCCTGTGGGCCAAGTTCACCCACCGCCTGTTTTTGCAAAGTCCATGAGCTAAGAATGTGTTTACATTTTTAAATGGTTAAAAAAAAATGGTTAAAAGAAGAATAATACTTCATGACATGTGAAAATCGTATAAAATTCAGATATCACTGTCCATAAGTAAAGTTTTATTGAAACATAGCCATACCCATTCCTTTACACATTGTCTGTTGTGGCTTTTGCACTGCCAGGGCAGAGTTTAATAATTTGCAACAGTGATCGTATAGCCTAAAATATTAATTATCTGTCACTTTACAAGAAAAATTTGCTGACTCCTGTTCCTATAATACGCTAAGGTCCTTCTGATGGAAATATTTGTTCTTGCTCTCTTCCAAATCTTCAGTCATACTAGGGACATTAACAGTTACTATCTCACTTATTTATTTTTTACACTATTTACTCTTTTGAAATCTTCTGGGCAACAGCCCTTTGTTTGATAAACCAGAAATATTCAATTCCTGTGATCCTCAAGAACATTCCACAAACTAAGTACCTGCGATAGGAAGGTGAGAGGAAAGCTCTCTGGAGCTATGGTAAGGAGCAAGATAAACACAGCCTTCCCTTGTGTTGCTAATTCTAATGGGAAAAATTAAGCAATCTGTAAACAAAAGTATGGTAATTTTTTCATAGAGAAGATAGAAGGTGTCCAGAGACTAGAGAGTGGGAATACCTTAGCTTATGTAGGTGATATCGAGGGAGGGCTTCTCCGAGGAGGTGGTATTTCTAGGGAGACCTGAAGGACAAGTAGGTATCATATCAGTGAAGAGCAAGATAACATTTACATTTACATGGAGAGAAACAAACTTCTATGTTATTTAAGTTGTTATTTGGGGGTCTTTGTTATATGCATCCAACCTTTTTTTTTTTTTTTTTTTTTTGTTACTCTGTAGCCCAGTGTGGTGGTATGATCCCAGCTCACTGCAGCCTCAACCTCCTCAATCCTCCACTGCAGTCATCTGAGTAGATAGGACTACAGGCATGCGGCACTACGCCTGCCTAATTTTTAAAATTTTAGTTTTTTGTAGAGACAGGATCTCACTATGTTGCTCTGGCTGGTCTCAAACTCCAGCCTTTAGTGACCCTCCTGTCTTGGCCTCTCAAAGTGCTGGAATTACAGGCATGGCCACTGCACTTGGCTCTAATGCGTTCTTTGTACCAAAACTGCACTACCTGCTTCCTCCTGTGGAGCTGGGAGTCAGAGCCTCTGTGTGGACTGGTTTGGGGAGGAGCTTGAAGTTCCAAGGGACAAGGACTCTGGGTTGCTGGCTGCTTTTTACTCTTTGGGGGAGTTTTTGTCGGTTGGCCCCTAAATGTCTTTAAAATGAAAACAAAAGGCCTTTTATGCAATGATGCCCCTACCCTTCTTCAGCCAAGCTCCTCTCTGTGAGCTTAACTTTTACTCTGAAAGACTCTTTTAACTAGAGCTCCTTGACATAACAACACACAATTCGGTGGGAACTTTCTCGCCAGTTTTGTTTTTAGGGTAGAAGAAATGTTTCTGAGGTTTAGTGAATATACTCTGAGAAGAGACTGGGAGGATTTCACTCTGATATCTCTTCTGACATCTGTCATCTAACTTCCAGGTAATTTTGACATCCCTGCTGACCTATATATAAAACTAGCACAATACAACATCTTAGGAAAATAACATCAGCTTTGCAAAGAACTTTCTTCCAGGACTAAATACTAGGTACTATTTTCACTTTAAAAGTCAATGGGCCGGGCACGGTGGCTCACGCCTGTAGTCCCAGCACTTTGGGAGGGTGAGGTGGGTGGATCACCTGAGGTCAGGAGTTCGAGACCAGCCTGGCCAACATGGTGAAATCCTGTCTCTACTAAAAATACAAAATTAGCTGGGAGTAGTGGCGTATGCCTGTAATCCCAGCTACTCAGGAAGCTGAGGCATGAGAATAGCTTGAACCCGGAAGGCAGAGGTTACAATAAGCCGAGATCGTACTACTGCACTCCAGCCTGGGCAACATGAGCAAATCTCTGTCTAAAAAAGAAAAAAAAAAGAAAGTCAATGACAAGCTGGGCGCAACGGCTCATGCCTGTAATCACAGGACTTTGGGAGGTTGAGGCCTGTGGATCACCTGAGGTCAGGAGTTTGAGACCAGCCTGGCCAGCATGGCGAAACCCTGTCTCTACTAAAAATAAAAAAATTAGCCAGGTGTGGTGGTGTGCACCTGTAACCCCAGCTACTCCGGAGGCTGAGGCAGGAGAATCGCCAGCCTCCCGGGAGGCAGAGGTTGCAGTGAGTCAAGGTCTCTCCACTGCACTACCGAGCAATAAGAGCAAAACTCCATCTCAAAAATAAATAAATAAATAAAAATAAGAGCAAAACTCTATCTCAAAAAAAAAAAAAGAAGTCAATGACAGCCTGTGCTCAGAATGAAGATGTGTTTTTTTTTTTTTTTTCTGGTGATTCATTATTCACTCTTAAATACTCATTTTGTCATGCAGAGGAGTCATGCACATAAGAAAAGCCAGTCCAAGAAATTAGTCAGTATACTGATGAATATGTTTTCATTAGCTGGATACTGATTCATGTAAATCAATGAAGAGATAAACTAATGTTGGAATAATTGATCAGATATAAGCCTGTCCATAGTATAATGAAACCTCTTACAGAGGCCGTCAGGATGTGTTACATTTATAATCATAAGTGAGAAAACTGTAGTGAACATTTGTCATTTTTGGTTGTCCAGCATCCAAACACCCTTTCTATTTTGGCAAGTACAAGGTCAGTGAAGGCCAGGATCTTGCTTCCCAATCTGGAAGCTGGAGAGGAGCAAAGAATCTCCCTCCAGATTCTAGAACAATTGCAACATCCCTCCACTTCACTCTAGCCTGGGTGACAGAGCGAGGCTCTGTGTGTGGACATTTGACCAAGGCTCTGCCGATCACATGTTCTTCCCTGAGGCTTTGGATCTTCAGGGAGTGATACCAAGGCCAGAGAGAGGAGAGACTATTCAGAGTGGCCGCTGGTTGGAATTGAGATGTCAGTGGATGTTGACAAGTGTCTGGAGCTGATGATGTTAGGGCTGGCACCCTTTGTACACTAAATCTCTGGTGGGATCCTGATTGTGCCCTGTGTACCTGAGTTCCTGTTTCCAAGGCTAATTCTCCATTCTTCCTGACTTTTTTTTTTTTTTTTTTTTTTTACGGTATCTCGCTGTGTTACCCACGCTGGAGTAAAGTGGTGTGATCAAGGCTTACTGCAGCCCTGACCTCCTAGGCTTAAGTGGTCCTCCTGCATCAGCCTCCCAAAGTGCTGGGATTACAGGTATGAACCACTGCACCCAGCCCATTCCTGACCTTTTTTTTTTTTTTTTTTTTTTTTTGAGACAGAATCTCGCTCTGTCGCCCAGGCTGGAATGCAGTGGCGCGATCTTAGCTCACTGCAAGCTCTGCCTCCCGGGTTCACGCCTTTCTCCTGCCTCAGCATCCCAAGTAGCTGGGACTACAGGTGCCCGCCACCATACCCAGCTAATTTTTTGTATTTTTAGTAGAAATGGGGTTTCGCCGTGTTAGCCAGGATGGTCTTGATCTCCTGACCTTGTGATTGCCTGCCTCGGCCTCCCAAAGTGCTAGGATTACAGGCGTGAGCCACCGCGCCTGGCCCTTCATGTCATTTTTGAGACACCCAGTAGCCTTTCAATAAATTTATTTTCTGTATATGTTAGCCAGTACTGGTTTCCTCTTTTTCAAGAATACTAGTTGTTTCATATTCTATGTAAGAATAAGATATACAGTATTATGTAAGAAGAAAATTTTATTCTATATATGGTCCATTTCTAGACTGGGAAGGATTAATCTAAAAATTACAGTTATTTTAAGGATGAATTGACAGGAAAGCATATATTTTACAAAGAATATGTTGTAACATGTTGTTTGGTGCACTTAATTGCTACTCACCCTTTCTATGGACAAAAGACTAATCAGGGACAGCCACAGTCTCCAAGAACCTGACAGAGAGGCAGTGGTATGCTAGAATTCAAAGAGACCTTTGAAACGATTTCATCCAAACACTTCATTTTACATGCAAGAAAACTGAGGTTCTGACTGGCTGAATTATTTACCCTAAATTGCACAGCCAATTAGTGAGAGAGCAAGAATTCTAATCAGACATCACTCCTGGGGAACTGTGTTATTTGACAGGAAAGACGAACAGGGTAGGGAAGCGAGTGGCAATGACTGGTATCTTGCTTGCAGAACTGAGATCACCAAGTGTCCATTTGGTTAAGAGGCCTGGGCAGTGACAGAATAGGGTCTTGAGGTCAGAGCATGGCCACACAGCAAGGCTGGCAGGTGTTGCTGTGCTGCTGGACAATAGGGTTGGATAAGAAAAGGACAGTCTCAGAGCCAGGGCCAAACCTAAAGTTTTCCTCTTCTCCCCAGAGTTGTGTGGATAAGAAGCTTAAGAATGTAAACACTCCTCAGCCCACTCCCACCCTTTTGGTTGTTGTTGAGACAGGGTCTCCCTCTGTCACCCAGGCTGCAGTACAGTGGTGCCATCATAGCTCACTGCAGCTTCGAACTCCTGGATCATCCTGCTTCAGCCTCCTGAGTAGCTGGGATTACGGGCAAAAACAACCATGCCCAGATAATTTTTAAATTTTCCTAGAGAGATTGGGATCTCATTTTGTTGCTGAGGTCAGTCTCAAACTCCTAGGCTCAAGCAATCCGCTTGCCTCAGCCTCCCAAAGTGCTGGGATTAGAGGTATGAGCCACTGCACCCAGCTTCCTTCCTTTTTCTCAATTTTTTTTCTTTTTTCTTTTTTTTTTTTTTTTTACCTCATGGGAACGTCTCACCTTTCTAAAACTCATGAATCCAGCTGTAATTTCTGGAACTTACGTTTCCTCTTCCTTTGGTCTGAATATTGACATGCCTCAGAATCAGGTTGCAACTGGGCACATCACCAGTTGTGCCTCTATCTGTTTTTTAGAATTATTCCCCATTTGGAGGTGTTTACTTTATATGTTGGGCAGATATTAGTTATATGGGCCCCTCAAGAGAACCAATACATCATTTGGAAGGAGGGAATTTGACTAGTTTAAACTGCTTTCTCAGGCATCACCATGACTTTCATGTGATGTTAGTGCCAGATGGATCTGTTGAAAGCACTGATATGTCTCAGGATACTCATCTCTCCTGTAGGCTGTTGCCATTTAGAGTTGATTTTTATTTATCATTTGATTTATGCCCAATAGAGATCTTCTTACTATTTTTTAAGGTTTCCTGGGTGAGCAAAGGAACTGTGGGGAGAAGGAAACTGTCTCCAAACAAAGCTGGGTCCTATGAAGGGAACGAGGGTGTCACAGGATGGAGAAGAAAAGAGGAAATTCAGGCCAAATGAAGACCAGCCTTAGCGGGGAAAGTCCAGCGTCTTACTAC
Organism: Theropithecus gelada; assembly: GCF_003255815.1. Classification (NCBI taxonomy): domain Eukaryota; kingdom Metazoa; phylum Chordata; class Mammalia; order Primates; family Cercopithecidae; genus Theropithecus; species Theropithecus gelada. Next base: position 76,036,144 of record NC_037673.1, read on the forward strand.
AGGAAAAAGAGAAATTCAAACAGCAACTGTTCTATAAGGCTGAGCTTGTAGCTCCTACCTAGCAAACATGTAGAAGGAAGAAAGAAAACTAAGAAGTGATTACCTGGTGATATGGTTTGGCTGTGTCCCCACCCAAAATCTCATCTTGAATTGTAAGCCCCATAATCACCACGTGACAAGGGCAGGCCCAGGTGGAGGTAATTGGATCATGGGGGCGGTTTCCCCCATGCTGTTCTCCTGATAGTGAGTCTCATGAGATCTGATGGTTTTATAAACGTCTGGCATTTCCCCTGCTGGCACTCACTCTGTCCTGCTGCCCTGTGAAGAAGGTGCCTGCTTCTCCTTTGCCTTCCACCATGATTTTAAGTTTCCTGAGGCCTCCCCAGCCATGTGGAACTGTGAGTCAGTTAAACTGCTTTCCTTTATAAATTATCCAGTCTTGGGTATTTCTTCATAGCAGCGTGACTGCGGACTGATACACCTGGCTAAGGTGCAATAACAAAACTATATATTTTTAAAACTTTGAAAATGTTTTGTGAGTGTTTTTACATCATAGTGTGATGAAAACAACAAATTGTTATAATCTGTATTCAAGTATTATTTAGGCGATGATAACGATTCATTGTATAATAGGATAATTTGATGCTTTACGGGTTTAAGTTGGGAATGTCCTATTTCTTGGAGATCGTGGAGGTTAAGAACTAGATAATTAATAATATAACTTTCAGGTTTGTTTCCAATCAAAAAATCATTTTAAGAGTGAAATGTTAAAATGTATTATGAGACCTTCATATCAATGTAATATAATCCATATATTTAAGTTCTGGGGAAAAAAAATCTATGTGTTAAGGCTCCTGGGGGGAAAACACCTTTCTTTGTTGTTAGAGCCTCTTTCTCGTGGCTGAATTTTACATTCTTCGAGCCTAATGAAGATTGATTATACCTGTGACCATGCAGGAGCTTTCACCCAGGATATTAGCAAGGCCATATTCTGTGCGGTTTTCAAAATCTTATGCAAAGTACAGCAATGACTGAATTATAGTTTAAAAAGAACAGGAAGACATTTTCTTTTCTTTCTTTTCTTTTTTTTTCAGACAGTGTCTCACTCTGTCACCCAGGCTGGAGTGCAGTGGTGCGATCTCTGCTCATTGCAAACTCTGCCTCCCAGGGTTCAGTGATTCTCCTGCCTCAGCCTCCTGAGGAGTTGCGATTACAGGTGCGTGCCACCATGCCCAGCTAATTTTTGTGTTTTCAGTAGAGACGGGATTTCGCCATATTGACCAGGCTGGTCTCAAACTACTGACCTCAAGCTATTCACCCACCTTGGCCTCCCAAAGTGCTGGGATCACAGGCGTGAGCCACTGCGCCAGGCCAGGAAAATATTTTCAACATCTCGATAGATTCTGGCTTGCCATGCTGACCAACATTCAGCAGGGAGTTAATCAGTGTGGGCAGAGCCACTGTCCTCACAGGTCTAGTCATTTCCAGTACTGGAAATGGACTGGACACATTCCTTCCTCTGATTTTTGGTTTGCTCTGATGAAGCGTTTCCTGTCCTCTCCTCTCTCTGCTTTTCTAACTCTTACACCTCCTTAGAAGCCCACCTCAACTCTGTGGAGCCTTTGCTAAGCATCCCAACCATCATGGCATATCCCTTTTGTGAGCTTTTGTGAGCTTCTATGATACATGGTAGCAGTTACTGGGTTTTTAGTTTGAATTTAGACTTTTCTTTGTATCCTTTGCCTTCTTAGCAAAATTCTCAGCTCTTTGAGGTCCAGGATCAGGTCTTCTATCCTTGAATTGTTGAGAGTACCCATCTCAGTACAGGCAGAGAGCATTGAATGACTGGTTATCAGCCTCCACTAAAGCTGGAGGTGCAGGAGAAGGTGGTAGATGTGTTTTGGGGATGAGGAACACGGCTATACCCTAAAAGAATCAAAGGAGCCGCCAGCCAATTTGCAGTGAACCTTTTTTTTTTTTTTTTGAGATGGAGTCTCACTCTGTCACCAGGCTGGAGTGCAGTGGTGCGATCCTGGCTCACTGCAACTGCCGCCTCCTGGGTTCAAGCAATTCTCTTGCCTCAGCCTCCCGAGCAGCTGGGCTTACAGGCACGTGCCACCACACCCAGCTATTTTTGGTATTTTTAGTAGAGACAGGGTTTCACTGTGTTGGCCAGGCTGATCGCAAACTCCCGATGTCAGTGATCTGCCCACCTTGGCCTCCCAAAGTGCTGGGATTACAGGCATGAGCCACCGTGCCCAGCCACAGTGCAGCATTTATAATAACAAGAATATGGCCAGGCACAGTGGCTCATGCCTGTAATCCCAGCACTTTGGGAAGCCGAGGCGGGTGGATCACCTGAGGTCAGGAGTTTGAGATCAGCCTGGCCAATATGGTGAAACCCTGTCTCTACTAAAAATACAAAAATTAGCTGGGCGTGGTGGCGGGTACCTGTAATCCCAGCTACTGGGGAGGCTGAGGCAGAATTGCTTGAACCTGGGAGGCAGAGGTTGCAGTGAGCCAAGATCACACCACCGCACTCCAGACTGGGTGACACAGTGTGACTCCTTCTAAAAAAAAAAGTATATGTATTAATCGATATTAATAATACATATATATTTATATATTATATATTGAATATTTACTATATTATATATTTACTATATTATGTATGTAATATAATATATAATATATTTAATATGTATCATATATTTAATGTATCGTACATTTAATATAATATATATTTATATATTATATATTATATATTTTACATAATATATATTCAATATACATTTATAGTATATATTATATATTTAATATATTTCTAGATATAAATATATATATGTAAAATATCCCAATCGCTGCTGGTGAGTAAAGGCAAAGTTATTTTTGGCAAGTTTTAAAATCTCTGAACTCCCTTAAACTGGGCAATCATTGATTTGTGCATTCTATGTATTTTTCTGGGGATAGAGCCCAATTCCCTTCTACCTACCCTTTCACCAAGTGGTTCTTCACTGGCATTCTCTGCACAGGCTCCTCTTCTGGCTTTCCCATTTCCCACCTCCTTCTCCCCTTGGTTAGCAAAAGCTATTGTCCTTTGAGACGCATCTGAACACCATAGTTTCTGCATACAGTGTTAGACAAGATGATTTTGGTTGCTAGTGACAGAAACTCAACTCAAACTAGCTCAGGCATAAAAGAGGGATTAGGCCAGGCATGGTGGCTTATGCCTGCAATCCCAGCACTTTGGGAGGCCAAGGTGGGCAGATCACCTGAGGTCAGGAGTTTGAGACCAGCCTGGCCGATATGGTGAAACCCCATCTCTACTAAAATTAGCTGCTGTGGTTGTACATGCCTGTAATCCCAGCTACTCAGGAGGCTGGGGCAGGAGAATGTTTTGAACCTGGGAGGTGGAGGTTACAGTGAGCCAAGACCATGCCACTGTATTCCAGCCTCGGTGACAGAGTGAGACTCCATCTCAGAAAAAAAAAAAAAAGGGTTATTGTGTCATAAAATTTTGGAAGGACAGGATGCAACTGGCCTTCTGGGGTATCTATAAGCAGCAACTCAGCCTCCTCTCTCCATTTCTCATCCCCAAAACCCTGGACTTGATGGCTCATTTTAAACCTTGCAGAGAAAAAGCAGCATGCAGAGAAGAGGGTCATCTTCAGATTTTGGAGTCCAGACTCAGCCTAAGGCTCATTTTGGGATTCCTGAGAGTCCACAGGCTCATGATACCCTATATGATTAAGCTAGCATGAGAAGGCTTCTGTTACACATGGACCTGACAAAATGAAATGAGGTCCTGGAATGTAATTGTAAAAGGAAAAGCACAACTCTTCCTCAGATGATCTTTGATACTGTCACTGATTGGAGCAGAAAGACTTGGGAAGCCACTGGGATGGATTAAACAATTCAGAAAACTCATTGAGAGCCTTTTGAGTTGTAGGGCAGGATTCTGGGTCTGTGAGCCTTGCTGATGCTTTCGGTGCTTTACATCACATCCCCACCTCTGTTTTCACCCAGGCCCCGGTCACCTTTAATTGCAACCTTGAGAATGCATACTTTAAAGGCCCTTTTCTCCTCTCCTGTTTTACTCTCTCTATTCCCTAATTTCTGCTTCCTAGGATTGCATTCCAGATAAACTACATGTTCCCAGACCTTGTCTAAATTCTAAATTCTGCTTTAAGAAAAACTTAAGTCTATATATATATCTCTCTCATATATATGATATGGGCATATCATGTATATATATATATATGACACATTTACATATACACATATACATATATGTTATATACACATATGTGTCATATATACATATACATGATATATACATATATACATGATATATGTATATATATGAGATATGGGCATATCATATATATATGGGCATATCATACATATATATATGATATTGCCCATGGGGACTTATAAGTTTAGTTGGAGTATTTGAACAAATATTATTGGAAAGCAATAAAATGAAAAAGCAGGTTTCAATTAAATGACACATGAGTGGTACAGATTCCAGTCCATTATAGTTGCTATAGATTTTATTAAATTTTAGTAATAATTATTCCAGCTCTGATAACTCTAACCAGGAAGATCTAGTTCTTCCAGAATTATTATTTCATTTGATATTTTATTAATCTTGTATCTCATGGAAGCACTCTGTTCTCAGCTAAGTATGAAGAGGTGGGATTGGGTACACTTTGTACCATATCCTTAGTGATCTATAATTATATCCTGTCATTCAAATGCTATTCTATTCAACTTTAAAGAACTTTTAAACATCTCTTAACACTTTACTTTTTCTTTAAACAGAACACTTAGGTTTTCACAAAATCATCCTGGAACATGTCGTGAGAGTAAACAAAATAAAGTTATCATTTTGTACTTGGGGCCAATTATTTGAAAGGAAAAATGAAGGAGTTTAATTTTTGTTTTGAAGTAACAAATACACTTTTAATTGATCTAAGATAAAAACGATTTGGAGAAGATTAGTAATCATTTTAGCCCTTAATCTGTTAGAACTGTATCCCGAACAGCCTTGAGAAACTGGGTTAACTGTTTATATTCACTATTTCACATCATCCACAGTATAAGGGAAAAAAAAGGCATTGTATCAGTTTAGGTTAAATGCATGGCTGGCAACCAAATCCAATCTCTTATGTTCTGTGTTTTTTATTTAGCTCTTCTACTTTGTCGACATCAGCTTTCCCTTGGCAGTGCCTTTCAGCTCATTCCAGCATCCCGCTTTGCCTTGCCTTTGAGGTCCGACATCCTGGGTCATTGTGTATTTAAGTCCTGCACAGTCGCTTGTTTGCAGCGGCTGTAGATGAACATCCTCTCATCATCTGCTGGCTTGGTCTCAAGGCGCTTAATATCCTTGGCAGCTTTCTCAAACAACTGGCAGTTGTTGCAAGGATTCCTGGGAGCCTACTGAGAAGGTACGGAGCAGGAAGCTATTGGAACTTAATTTTTCAATTGCAAAACTAATATAGCAATATTAAGAACATTTTTGAGTAAATAGAAACATACTATTAAGACTTATTTTAACTTTGTTTTTGTTATCATTGGCCATTTTATAGACACATTTGTTATGCATTGTAGCATTGGTAAAATTTTGTATTCAGTCCTCTTTCAAGAAAATTTTGGAGTATGAGAAGTCATCCTGAAAGATTTGCTAGTCCCATGAAGTATTCCAGGATTATATACCAGCAAATTGGTGCTATGGTCTGAATATGTAACCCTCCAAAATTCAAGTGTCATCCATACTAAGAGTTAGGGCTTTTAAGAGATGATTAGGAGATATAGGCTTCTTCTTCATTAATGGGATTAAGGCCCCTATAAAAGAGGCTTCACAGCCAGATGTGGTGGCTCACACCTGTAATCCTAGCTCCTAGCACTTTGGGAGGCCGAGGCGGGTGGATCGCCTGAAGTCCGGAGTTCGAGACCAGCCTAGCCAACATGGTGAAACCCCATCTCTACTAAAAATACAAAAAATTAGCTGGGCGTGGTGGCGGGCACCTGTAATCCTGTTGGGGGCCGCACCGGGGGTGGTGGAGAATGAAAGAACACACACAAAGACAAAGACACACAGAGAACATGGCGGCCGCACTCAGAGCCTCCGCCTCACTTTATTTATACTCCATAAACCTCACGTCAGCAGAAAGAATGCAATGCAAAACAAACTTTCTTTTCCCACATGTAACCTTCTACTCAGTACCTTGTTTCTATATTCTTTCTTATTTACCCGCCTTCTTGGCGCCTACGGGAGTTCATTAAAAGTTCAGTTGGAGATACTGTCCTTGAGCCCTATCTATTCTCAGATACTGTTTTCAAAGTCCCCTGCATTTCCCCCCTTTTAATTTTGTTTTGCCTCAATCCTAAAAAGGTAGCCCATATTTGTTCCTGTGTTTTCTTTTGTTTTTGGTGGCGACAGAGGGAGCATTGAATCACCAAAAGAAGTAGACCCAAACCAAGTGCCCAAAGCAATATACTTCCAGAGATTGTAGAAATCCATGTTTTTATCTGAGTCCATGGGTTAAAGGCAGCAAGGCGTTGCCCCAGCTCCTGCAAGGTTACAGTTCCAGACAGCACATGTAATTGTTGTCGAAATGCTTCGGAAATGTTCTGAGTGAGCTCTTGAATGTCCAAACTAATATTTTTATGGCCAATTAATAATTTTCGGATTACAGTCCAATTTTGAGAGATGTTAAAAGGCACAGGCGTTACACAAAATTGAGTGGAATTCCAATCACATTGTAATGTTACCCGAGTACTGAGTACAGTGAGCTGATCTCCAAGCCATGTCAATGCTTGCTCCATGTTGTCCAATCTTTCAGCAAGTTGAGAATCAATGTTTCGTTGTTGAAGCCATAACCGGTGAGATCGTTCATGCCATTGCTGCACAAATTCAGTATTTTGTATGCTTTGATGAAGAGCGAGCCCTGCTACAGCCGCAGTGGAGGCGATGGCAACAAGACTCATCACCGAGGCAATTATAAGTCCAAGGGCACGGTGGGTTCGCTGAAGAGAAGTCCAAATATAAGTTTCAAGAGGTGATGCCCCCCACGGTCGCGTAAGATTAACAGGTAGCCAAATTTCCTTATGAGCTCTGAGGATATAAATATCCCCAGCAAAGTTGTGCCACCAAGAATGATTGAGGCAAGACAAAAATGTACACGTATTTGTACAATTAACAATTCCCGTATTATTATCCCATATCAAATTCCCTGCTAATAATAGGTAGGGCTCACGGACACAAGCAATAATATATTGAGAGGTATTCCGATATAACTGAATATGAAAGGAATTAGTTGGGTTAGAAAGATTAAGAGACATATTTCCCACAAAAGTGCTAATGGCATCACCTGCAGCTAACAACTTCCAGAGATGACTCTGTAGTTAGGCCTCCTTCACACCATACCAAGGTTTCATTATTGTTAGCAGCAATACTTTTATTTACCCGGTGCCATTTCAAAGATATGTGACTAAATTTTATTTGAAAATCACCGTGCACACTTCAGTCAGTTATTTGCATCCCATTGTATTCTAATAAAATCCGGGTTTTATTTCCCTGACATAGTTGCCACTCCAGCACCTCAATATTAGGAGAAACCTCTGGAATAGGACAAAAAGGTAAAGAACTAGGAATAGTTTCATTACTATATACAGTATGATTATAATAACAGTATTAGCAGCCACATAACTATGATTATAGCGAACAACCCAGGCTTCATACGATTTTCGGAGACAATGAGAACTATTTCCCATGCATATTGGAAGTTCTTCCACTCCAAATTGGTATGTGTTGTTTATAATTTCCGTTTCCCGTTCTATATTGTCCTTGTCTATATAGGGGGACGGCATTCAAGTAGTGTCATTGGTGAAAACCTTAATTTCCGCCTCTCCCCAGGCGACTCCCTGATACAAGGGTGGAAAGGGAATATAAGTGCAATATTTATACAAAGCCTCACTAAGGGAAATAAGTCCCCCGCCGAGGCACATCCAACAAAGGAAGAAATGCATGCTGAATCCAGTTTTCTTTTCAACAGGGTTTCAATCATCTTGTAGGAAACCACTTAGGTCCGCTCCCTGTAAGGACAAGAGCATAACCCCGTTCCTGTTTTAGAACTTGCCCTTGAACATACTTACCTTCTTCATTAGGATACCAAATCTTTAAATTGTCAGCGGGGACTATCACCGAGGGAGGTGAGGAAAGATGGGTTACGACAGCGGAGTCTTGCAATTGTCTCCATTGATTCAAAAAATAATTAAGGTAAAAAGAACCTTCAAAATCAAAAAAATTAAGGTAGAAAGGTTAACCTTCAAAAAAATCTGGTTTTTTGGGGGGGCTCATTTCCCCCTTTTTGTTTTAATAGTTGAGTTTTTAAAGTTAAATTTGCGCGCTCAATGATGGCTTGACCTTGACTGTTGCCCGGGATCCCGGTGATATGTTGAATATTGTATTGCTGTAAGAAAACTTGTAATTTATGAGAGACATAGGCAGGGGCATTATCAGTTTTAAGTATAAAAGGAATGCCCATAATGGCAAAACAAGCTAAGAGATGTGTAATAACAGAATCAGCTTTCTCAGATGGCAACGGAGTGGCCCATTGAATATGAGAAAAAGTATCAATGGTATGATGAACATACTTTAATCGTCCAAAAGAAGGAATATGTATAACATCTATTTGCCAAATTTGATTAACTTGAGTACTTCTCGGGTTAACTTCAGGATGGAAGGATGGAATGCTCAAAGGAGCACAGAAAGGACAAGCTCGAATAAGAGAACGAGCTTATTTACGAGTTAAATGAAACCGTCGTTGAAGGCCAGAACTATTAGTGTGATGTAGAGCATGTTCTTGTTCTGCAGCTTGCAAGTGGCCAATTAGAAGTGAATCAATCTGAGTATTTCCATGAACTAATAGTCCAGGCAGTTGAGAATGAGAACAAAGATGAGTGATGAATAAAGGAGCTCGACGTTGGCTCAAAGTAAAAAATAACAAGGAAAAGAGTTTTTGAAGAGAAGAAGTAGCACAAAGAGGTAAAGTGGCCTGAGAAATATAAGAAGTAACATAAACGGCATATTGAGAATCACTAACAATATTACAACCAGTAGTAGGGAAATCAAGTAAGACCATGAGAATAGTAAACAATTCTCTCTGTTGCACCGAGGGATAAGGATAAACTGTAACTCAAGATTGATGAAGTTTCTTGCCAAGAATCAGAAGTTGCAAGAAGATAAATGATCTGACTATGAGTGAATTGAGAGATAATTAAGGAAGGATCTCCTCCCCAAAGTTGTCGACAGTGATGCCGTCCTTTGATGATCAGTTCAGCTAAACGATCGATATAAGTAGCCAAGCGTTTAGATGTTTTATTGGACAAAAAGATCCATTCTAGCGGCCGATTGGTCTGATGAATCATTCCTGTAGGAGAATGTAAAGTATGAAATAAACAAAGCGAAAGGGGAACATCGGGAAGGATATAATGTAAATGAGCCTTTTGAAGTTGCTCTTCCACAAGCTGGAGTTCCTGTAAAGCCAAAGGAGTTAAATGACGTGAGCTGTCCAAGTGACTGTCTCCTTCTAGAATAGAAAAAAGATGTTGTAACTGAATAGAGAAAAAACAATTTTTGAGATCTATGACCATTAATTTTTAACTTTGTGGGATAAGGGCAGGATTAGGAAGACCAGGCTGTAAACTTTCTCTAGGTTTAATGTAAACATTTATAGTTTTAAGACAAGACAAAGACGGGAATTCTATGCAGAAATACGTGGCTTTATATTTCTCTCGGCCATTTGTTTTTTGACTTACTCTTTTAGAGTCCTAAGTATTTCTTTAAATAATGGTCACTGTTTCACATAAATAGGAGTGGTGGCTATGAGTTTAAAGGATTGTAGCCCATTTTGAACATCATATTTTTGGCAGCTGAGGAAATATGAGGAATGTTTAAAAAAGCAGCAAATTGTTGTGAAAGATCTTGTTCCCAAAAATTAATATTGATAGGAACAATATAAAAATAAAAAAAAAAACAAAAACACTTGACCTTGTTAACCTTTAGGACCAACACAGGTTAAAGGTTCTACGTCTTGATAAACCACAGAAGCAGCACCCAAGCCAGTGAGTATAACTGAAACTTGTCTTTTTTCTTATTGTATAGGCCTCTAATTTAAACAAATAATAGACATATTCCTCACTGTATCAATTAACCCTTTAAAAAGTATTTCATTAATGTGCAAAGAACATAAGGGCTTTTGATTAGAAACTAAAGTTTCCCAAAAAACAGTTTTTTCTGTGCTACCAAACCCTCCCTATTGAGAATACGTTCCCTTGCCTCTAGGCATATAAATTGTGAGACTTGAACCATAATAAGAATTTTATTAGTAATATCATGTCCTTTTGGCAAAGGGCCACACTCTCTAATAGCTAATTTATATACTCCTCTATTAGGAGACAAAGTATAAGGCTGAGTAATAACTAAGTCAGCAGCGGCGCTCTGCTTAGTTGCCACATAAAGCTGAGAAACTGGGGTAAGGTGTGGGATCCTTAAGGAGGACTTGAATTTATTCCTTGATGTTGTAGGCCATTGCTCACTGGGTATTGTATGCAGATTTAGTCAATAACAAATATTTGTAAACAAATAAGGTGATTACAGGTACAGAAATTCAGTTCGTAGCTTACTATTCAATAGAGTATCTGCTTTGTAAAAAATGGTGGACCACAAAATACTCAACGGATTTTGGTTTTCAAAACACAGTGATGCTATCCAAGGCTAAATGGATACTTGAAATTGGGATTGGATCTGGTGCTGAGATACAACTTTTACTTAGTTATTGATTTTTCTTTCCTCCGATTATACCAAGGAGGGTGACTACCATTTTTGTACTTTGTAGAGCAGTCTAGAGGAAAGGGTTAAGCATGTAAGCTCTGGGGACAGAAAGTCATATTTTCAAAATATAATAGCTATATGACCTTGGATACATTTATAAAACTGTCTTAACTCTGTTTTTTTGTCTACAAAATGGTAATAATTATAAAATTTGTCAGTCTTAAAGGGATGTTGGAAGAACTAAATGTAAGTGAAGATTTTTTTACAGTAGTAGACACATAGTAAGTACTCAGTATACTATGGCTATTATTACTGTTATTATTGTTAATATTATGTCTATTAATTTTAGCTCTTTAATGTAACAAGTGCAGAACCATAATCTCACATCCTTCAGAGTCATGTTGATCTTGTATTTTTTGGTCCTTTGACTAGTTTAGTGATTTATTACAAGAAACCTAGTTAGTTTATGGATTCTTTTCCTTTCTTATATTTCTCATTTGTAAAGACTGATAAACCAACTACACTTTCAGACCTGGTGACATACATTGTTGGGGCCCCAAGCCTGTGGGCCCCGGCTCCCATTTCCCAGGAGAGGAGACAGTAAATTTCCACTTTTATCAGTTTTGAAATGACATTTATTTGTCTAATGTCGACCTTTACCACAACATTTGTACACCTCTGAAGGCAGCTTTCTGCCTTGAGGGATAAAAGTGTTCAATTTTTATGACATTCTTTTTTGAAATGTCTAGGTTTACCACACTGAAAGCAAACACCTTGTTTGTTATTTCCTTTTAAGGCTTTAGACAAAGCTCCAGCAAATAATTGAGCATTATAAATAGCCCCTCCAACACTAACACAAGTTTTAATATATTTATCTAAATTGGCCCCATTGGCCTTTAACGATTTTAACAAATTTTGACAGTAAGCATAAGCATTTTTAAAAGACAAAGTTTGTAACAAAATTTTTGAAGTAAGGTCAGCACCCCCAATTTTCAAGACAGCATCCTGAAGACGGGCTACGAAATCTGAATATTGTTCATTTGTGCGCAGTAAAATCTTCACAGAGGAAAGGGAAGATTTTCCTGTTATCTCTACCTTATTTTAGGCCCTTAAAAACAAAGTCTTGATTTGAGTAAGGGCAACATCTACTAGACCAGCCTGAGCACTAAGAGTAGCATATTGGCCCGTGCCTGTGAGTTGTTCCTCAGTGGCTCCTGGGGGATCACACATAACATTTTTTCTAGCCTGTACATGCGCCTTGTTCATTCACGAGCTGTGCAATTGTAACCACTGAGAACAATCAAGAAAAGCCTTCCCCAAAGTTTTCTAGTCTATAGAAATTATCAAATTTTCTGATGAAAAAATATCAAGAAGACCAAGGATAGGGGTTCATAGTTAGAAATGGCAGCTTTCATTTCTTTTAAACATTTAATTTGTAAGGCATTAAATTGGACATTATTGCCACCATTTGAAAACTAAGCATTAGGAGCAAAAGAAGCACAAATAACTGGAAACAGATCCAGCTCCTTAAAAAAATTTTTTTTTTTTTAATCTTTTCCTTTTCTCCCTCCCCCAATGGTGGGCAAGGCACTGACAAAACGTTGCCAAACAAAGGTAGAGATAAGGAAGCCGGGGGGTTGGAGGCACTGGAAAATCCTCTTTTAACAGGGCAGAAGGAAAAGAAACAGGGAAAGCTCACAAAGGTGAATTAGAAGAATGTATCTGTAATATTTGTTGAAGCATTTCCATAATACACTGCATGTCAGAATTTCCCTTAGAAGAAGGAAGAGCTGGCTTTTTCTCTTCTCCCCCTTTTACTACTCTGGCACAAATGGGCTCCATTTCAGATTTATTTTATTTTATTTTATTTTTCCAAATCCTCAGATACCTTTCCTCCTGTGGCTACATTACCACACTCCGAATCAGTCTCAAGTAACTCTAATGTCTGAGTGATAGAGTTACACAAGGTCCACAATTTTAGAGGCATAATATCCCCTAACTGGAGAGCTCTAAGCAAAGCTTTTACTACCTGTAACCATTTTTTCCAATTCAGCTGCACTTTAGTCTGATACTGAAACCAGTAACAATGTTATTCAACATGGGCAAACAATCGCTTCAAAGTCTTTTTCTTTCACTTCTACTCCCATAGACAGCAACAGTCCTTGAAACAGCCATAAATATTCTGAGGCCAGAGAGATGGAATTCCCATAATGAAAGCTTAAGAAGGTTCCCCTTAACAATATCTGAGCCTTACCCGCTCCTAGGGGGTTCCCCTTCTTGTTCTCCCCTACTCACCCGTGCTGACCCTGCTCGCTGCGCCACTTGTTGGGGGCCGCACCGGGGGGTGGTGGAGAATGAAAGAACACACACAAAGACAAAGACACACAGAGAACATGGCGGCCGCACTCAGAGCCTCCGCCTCACTTTATTTATACTCCACAAACCTCACGTCAGCAGAAAGAATGCAATGCAAAACAAACTTTCTTTTCCCACATGTAACCTTCTACTCAGTACCTTGTTTCTATATTCTTTCTTATTTACCCGCCTTCTTGGCGCCTACGGGAGTTCATTAAAAGTTCAGTTGGAGATACTGTCCTTGAGCCCTATCTATTCTCAGCATACTGTTTTCAAAGGCCCCTGCAAATCCCAGGAATTTGAGAGGCTGAGGCAGCAGAATCACTTGGACCCAGGAGGCAGAGGTTGCAGTGAGCCCAGATCACACCATTGTACTCCAGCCTGGGCAACAAGAGCAAAACTCCATCTCAAAGAAGAAAAACGAGGCTTCACACAGCACGCAGCTTGTCCTTCAGCCTTCTGCCATGTGATAATGCAGCAGGAAGGCTCTCACCAAACCAAATGCTGGTCCCTCGGTCTTGGACTTTCCAGCTTCCAGAATAGTGAGAAATAAACTTCTGTTCTTTATAAATTACCTAGTCTCAAGTACTCTGTTATAGCAGCACAAAATGAACTAAGACAGCTGGCCTTCACCATCCACTAGCAGAAATATAAAGGAGGCTGTTTTCCCAATTCCCTTTCTCTACTAGGCCCATTTAAACCAGGAATTCTGGTTGCCATATTTATGAAAGAAGACACTAGAGAATTCCTTAAAATATCAAGCTCTCTTAATGTATCTTACGGATTTTTCACTTCTAATTATTGAAAAGTAATATGTATTATGAAAGCAGAGCATTGTTTGTTATTTGCATTTCAGAGTTGGGGCAAGACACTTCTTATATTTTGGTTTTTACTTTCTTCCAAGTCCTATGATAATAATAATTTATCTTGAGAGACAATGATGATGTGTCTTTTATTTTGCTGTGCTTTCAATGGTAAAACCTTATAGTATAAATACTCCTATTTTTCAATTCTAGGAATTTTTCTTGTATTACTTCTTTGACAATTTATTTGCTTTCATTTTCTCTATTCTTTCTTTCTGGACCTCCTATTTTTAGCATGTTAATCCTCCTGGATTAATAATATATTTATATTATAAATACACATATGTGAATATAATAGATACACATATATGTGTATTATATGTGTATATATGATGTCTCCTTTTATTGATCTGTTTTTCTGTTCTACTTTTGGTAAGATTTCCTCAAATTTGTCTTTCAACTTCGTAATTTTTTATTGCTAACATCCTGTTTTTAAATTTCTAACAACTCTTCCTTGGTATTTGAATTTTTTCTATAGCATCATCCTCTTGTTTCATAGATATAATATCTTTCATCTCTCTAAGGCTATTAATAAGATTATTTTGAAACTTATTTTCTTTTCATTATTCCTGAGTTCATATTTTCTGCATCACATTTTCACAACTTTATTTTTAAAATTTCTCCTTTTAAGTCTGAACATTCTCCCAACTTTAAATCTAGTAAGAATCTTCAAAATTTTAAGGAAAAATCCCTAGAGTTTAATCTAATTAGCTCTGATTGACTCAACTTGGGTCATTTGCTCATTCTTGAACCAGGCACTGTGTAGGGAGTCCACAGTGTTCCATCTGGTTGAGAGTGGATCAACATTCCCCCCCTACAGCTAGATAGAAAGACAGCTCCATCAGAACTTGTGAGTGGGGGAAGAGTGGCCTTCAGAGAAAAATAGGCAGCTGTTACTAGGAAAAGAGCTAAAGGGATATTGAACGGTCAGAAAAGAACATACATGCTTAATATAGCACCTTGTCTAGGGGTTTCTCTGAAGGAAACTGGCCTAGCAGTTGAAAAGGCAATGTATGAATTCCTATAGTGACCAGTTACTCACAATTTTAAGGCAATTCAGTCTATCCCCAAATAACACCATCTTATAGGAAAGTCTTGTATTATGCCAGTGTCTTGCTTTCTTTGGTAGTCATCTGTGACCCTCGTTTTGCCCTTGGGTATACCCCTGAGACATGTGAAGGCCATTCTCAAGTTCTCAGGTCCTTTCTTTTCAGACTCAACACCTGTTACTATGTCTTTTCCTAATCTGAAAACATTTTAAGTCCTTTCTCTATTTTTGACCCTATTTTTTCTAAGTTTAAGCATTTTGGTTTAGCATGAGCAGTCCAGATCATAGAGTACCAAAATGCTTTATACTTCCAAAATTGATTCATACTAAGCTGTTTAAGTTTCTGTATATAATCTAAGAATATGTATAGAATTCATTCGTTTACTCAAATAGTATGTATTGAGCCTCCACTACAATAATTCTTAAACCTTTGTTGCATATTAGAATAATCACAGAAATTTAAAAATCCTGATGCCTGGCCTATATCCCCAAACCAAAATTGGACTCTCTAGGATAAGGAGGGGATAGGAACTCAGGCACCAGTATTTTAAGCTCCCCAGGTGAGGCTAATGTACAGCCGAAATGGAAAACCACTGCTTTACTAGGCAGTAGGCCTCCTTCAAAATACAGTGTCAATGGGTATAGGTTTCCTTAAGGTAGGTTTTTCAGAAAATGAATTTGAGGCAAGTCTCCATTGTTTGCCTCTGGCTGACCTTGGGCAATTTCTGTATGGGATTATTCATCAAGTCATATCAGAGAAAGCAACCTGGGGCAACCCAGCTATTTAGCCATGGATAATTATCAAGGTTTCTGAGAAAAAATACTTGTATTAATATTCAGTTAAAAACTTGCTTTTATATACTTTTCTCAGTTTGGTTGATAATTCCTGGAGGATGGTATCTGAGTTTATTAAACTGACCTCATGCAGAATCAAGAGTAGCATTATGTTCTGGTGGGAACTTAAGAGCTTCTTGAAATTATTTTCAACTAAAAAAATGTAGTCTTATCTTTTATGACTATGAATTAGAGGCCATCTGTGAAGCTGCTGAGTTTTATAGAAAAGCCTGCATTTAGACTAACATTTATGTTGTAATGTGGCAGTAAAAAATTCTGAAACATATACAGAACAAAGGTTAAGGCCAAACTTTATCAGCATAATGTTTACAGAAAATAAATCTGCACAAAAAGGGGCAGATTTATTATTTGTGTTTAACTACAGTGTCTATTGTGTGTTTCAATGAAGTAGATTCACTGAAGTAGGAAGGGAAGGGAGACAGGTTGAGAATCAGGAAAGGAGAAAGTCTAGTGAACTTCCATAAGAGCCACTTTTGAACTGTCTTCTGGCACTTGCTGACTTTGAATCATTTTTCCCAATTTTTATTGTGAATATTTTCAAATATACAGAAAAGCTTAAAGAATAATATGATGACATCTGTATATTCTTGCATATTAGTCAGGGTTCTCTAGAGAAACAGAACCAATATGATTGATCGATTTGAATTGGCTCATGCAGTTATGGAGTCTGACAAGTCCTGAGATCTTCAGGGTGAAATCAGCAAGCTGGACACCCAGGAGAGGCAATGGTTCAGTTCCAATCTGAGTCCAAAGACCTGAGAACCAGTAGAGTTAACAGTGTAGTTTCTGTCCAAAGGCCAGTAGTCTCAAGAGCCAGGAAATACAGATATTTCAGTTTGAGTCAAAAGGGAGAAAAATAAGCCAATGTCCCAGTTCAAAGGCAGGCAGGAAGAATTCTGTTACTTGGGTGAGGGTCAGCCTTTTAATTCTATTTAGGCTTTCAACTGATTTGATGAGGTCCACTCACATTAGGAAGGACAATTTTCTTTACTCAGGCTATTGATTTAAATGTTAATTTCACCAAAAAAACATTACAAGGCCGGGAGCAGTGGCTCACACCTGTAAACCTTGTACTGTGGAAGGCTGAGGTGGGAAGATGGCTTGAGCCTAGAAGTTTGAGGCTATAAGTGAGCTATGATCACACCACAGCACTCCAACCTGGGCAACAGAGCAAGACCCTGTCCCTGAAACAAAAATAAAAACAAAAACAACCAAACCCAAATGAAACAAACAAAAAACACCTTCACAGAAACACCCAGAATAATGTTTAACTAAGTATCTGGGCACCCAGTCAAGGTGACTCATAAAATTAACCATCACATCTTGTATTAGCTTTCTATTGCTGTACAATAATATTGCCACACATTTAGCAGCTTAAAACAACATATATTTATTATCTCACAGTTTCTGTGGCTCGATGCTGGCTGTGGTTTAGCTGGATCCTGTTCTTAAGGTTTCACAAGACTGTACAAGAGGCCAGCCAGGGCTGTGGTCTCATCAGAGGCTTGACTGGGGAAGAATAACTTCTAAGATCACTCACATTATAGGCATAATTTAGGTCTTTACATCTGTAAGATTGAGGTCTTCAGTTTCTTGCTGGCTGTCAGTTGGAAGCCACCTTCACCCCATAGAGGCCATGTTACTTCCTTGTTGTATGGGATTGCCCAATATGTTCACTTGCTTCTTCAAAGCTAATAAAGGAAAAAGAGAGAACTTAATTAGATAATCATGTATATCCTGTCACCTTTGCCACATGTTATTGTCCAGAAGCAAGTCACAATTCTTGCTCACAAGAAGGGAGAGGGAGAGGTGTCACACAAGAGTATAAACAGCAGGAATTGGAATCATGGGAACCACTGTAAGCCTGTGTACCACAAGTCGCCATTTAGATTCAAGAATTGTAAACATTTTGCACATCTGCTTTGTTTCTTTGTCTCTCTCTCTTTCTACATACACACTTTTGATGAATATTTGTCATGATTATTTCTCTAAATACATTTATCTCCTAAGAACAGTACACTTCTATATAACTACAACACAATAAAGTATTTTGAAGAAAATTAACAATATTTTCATTCAATCATTTAATGTTCAGATCATGTTCAAATTTCTTTCATTGTAGAAGCAAACCTCTTATACATTTAAAAAAATCAAGATCCAATCAGGTTTCATGCATTACATTTGGTTATGTCATTATAGTCTCTTTAGTTTAACTCAGTTTTGTCACTAAAACAACTGAAGTGTATTATACATACAGAAAAGTATAAATATCACTGGAGATTGTAGCCAGCATTATAAGTGAACGTCATCATGTACAAAGAAAATCCAAAGAATCCGTAAGCTGTTAGAATAAATGAATTTAGCAAGGCCTTTTGATACAGTCGTTATGTAAATATCATTTCTATATACTAGAAACAAAAAAAGTAAAACTTAAAAAATTCAATTATAACATTAATTCAATTATAACATCAAAAGGCACCAAATTCTCACAAATAAACCTAAGATGTATAAGGTCTTCCCTCTGTACCGAAAATTATATAATATTGATGGCAGAAATTAAAGAAGAGCTAAATTAATGGAGAGATATTAACTCTTGAAAATTAATCTCTAGATTCAGCCCAGGGTGGTGGCTTACACGTGTAATCCTAGCACTTTGGGAGGCTGAAGTGGGAGGATTGCTTCAGGCAGGAGTTTCAGAGTAGCCTGGTTAACATAATAAGACCATGCCTCTACAAAAAATAGAAAAGCTTAGCTAGGCAGGGTGGTGCATGCCTGAAGTCCCAGCTACTTGGGAGGCTGATCCCAGGAGTTCAAAGCTACAGTGAGCTGTGATCATGCAACTGTTTTCCAGCTTGGGTGACACAGCAAGACCCTGTCTATAAAAGCAAAAGAAAAAAATTAGTCTCTGGATTCAATGTAATCCCAATCAAAACCCCAGCAAATCCTTGTCTGGAAATTGACAAGTTGATTCTAAACTTTATATGGCACTGCAAAGCACCTAGAATAGGCAAGGCAATGTGGAATAAGAACAAATATGGAGGACTTATCCAATAAGATTTCAAGATTTGCCATAAAGTTAGAACAATTGAGATAGTGTGGTACTAGCTCCAGGGAAGACAAAAGATCAAGGAACAAAACAGAGTCCAGAAATAGATCCAAACATATATAGTAACTTAACATATGACAAAAGCACCACTGCAATCTAACGGAGGAAAATATGCCCTTTTCAATAGATGGCCCTGGATCAATGGGATATTTATATGAGTATTATAGTTTGGATGTTTGTCCCCCAAGTCTCATGTTGAAATCTGATCCCCAGTGTTGGAGGTAGGGCCTAATGGGAAGTGTTTGGGTCATGGGAGAAGTTCCCTTATGAATGGCTTGGTGCTGTCATTGAGGTAATGAGTGAGTTCTTGCTTTATTAGTACCCAAGAGAGTTGGTCCTTAAAAAGAGCCTGGTACCTCCACCACCACCTTCCACTCTTTGTTTTCTCTCTCTTGCCATGAGATCTCCACACATGCTGGCTCTGTTTCACTTTCTGCCATGAATAGAAGCATCCTGAGACTCTCATCAGAAGCAGATGCTTGTGCCATGCTGCTTGTATAGAACAGTGAGCCAAAGAAACCTCTTTTCTTTTTAAACTACAATATATTGTATACAGAAAAATACAGTTCAGATTTAAGAATTGTTAATATTTTGCACATCTGCTTTCTATATCTCTTTCTACATCCACCGCCTCCCCCGTCCCCCCACCCCCACACACAGACACACATGGTGTGTTGCTATAAAGGAATACCCAGCTTCAGGTGTTCCTTTATAGCAACACAAATAGACTAAGACATTGGGGGAAAAATAAAATGTGACTCCTATCTCAGATCATATACAAAAATTAAGGTGGATCATAGACTTAGATGTGTGGAGTAAAATAACATTTCTAAAAGAAAATATAGAAGAATATCTTCCTGAACTATGGAGGCAAATATTTCTAAAATGGGAAATAAGAAAGCGTTAACCTAAAAGAAAAAAACTAATAAATTAAAGTTCTTTAAAATAATGTCTGTTCATCAAAAGACACAATAATGTGTGTTTAGCATAAGACACATTTAAGACAAAGCCACAGGTTGAGAAGATAGCTTCAGCATTTATATTTGCAAAAGTTCTCAGATAGCCAGAATATATATATAAAACTTCTACAAATCCATAAGAAAAAGACAACCCAAGTGTTTTAAAAAATGGTAAAAGACTTAACAGGTACTTCACAAGAAAAGCGTATTAGGCCATTCTTGCATTGCTATAAAGAAATACCTGTGACCAGGCAATTTATAAAGAAAAGAGGTTTAATTTCCTCACAATTCTGTAGGCTTTCCAGGAAGCACGGTGTCAAGATCTGCTAAGCTTCTGGGGAAGCCTCAGGAAGCTTACAGTCATGGCAGAAGGCAGAGGGGGCACAGGCATGTCACATAGCAAGAATAGGAATGAGAGAGAGTATGTTTGTGTGTTGGGGGTGTCACATACTTTTAAATAACCAGATCTCACAAGAACTGACTATCACAAAGACAGTATCAAGCCATGGGGGATCTATCCCCATGACCCAAACATCTCCCACCAGGCCCTACCTACAGCACTGGGGATTACAATTCAACATGAGATTTGGGTAGGGACAAATATACAAACTATGTTGAAATGATAGCCAAATGGCTAATAAGCATATAAAAAGGCATTCAATATCATTAGTCATAAGAGAAATACAAATTAAAACCACAATGAAATATACACCTATCAAAATGGCTAAAATTAAAAAGATGAGAAATTAAAGAGTTGATGAGGTTACAAAAATATTGAAACTCTCATACATTACTGGTAGGAGTAAAGTTGGTTTAATCACTTTGGAAAACTGGTGCTATCTACTGAAGCTAAATATATACCTACCCAAATGCTCAGCAAGTCCATTTTCAGGTTAATAACCAAAGAGAAATGAGTGGCTATATCTATCAAAACACGTGTACAAGAATTATTCATAATTCAAAACTGGAAACAACCCAAATATCCACCAACAAAAGAATAAGCATAATGTGCTATATTTCATACAATGGACTAATACATGACATTTTTTTTTTTAATTTTTTTGAAACAGAGTCTTGTTCTATTGTCCAGGCTGGAGTACAGTGGCATGATACTTCGGCTCACTGCAACCTCCGCCTCTCAGGCTCCTGAGTAGCTAGGACTACAGGCACTCACCACCATGCCCGGCCAATTTTTGTATTTTTAGTAGAGACAGGGTTTCACTATGTTGGCCAGGTTGGTCTCGAACTCCTGATATCAGGTGATCTGCCCACCTCAGCCTCCCAAAGTGCTGGGATTACAGGTGTGAGCCACTGTGCCCAGCTGACAATTTAAAAAAAAAACCACATAACTATCGCTACATGCAACATAAGAATGAATCTCATAGGCATTATGCTGAGCCAAAAAGGTCAGACATGAACAAGTCAGACATGGAAGTCTGATGAAGTTCAGCACAGAAAAAACTAACCAAATATGATAGAAGTCAGAAAAGTGATATATATAATATATTATATATATGGAGTGGGGGTTGATATAGACTGGGAGGGAGTATCATGGAACCTTCTGGGGTGCTGAAGATGTTTTATATCTTGATCTGGGTGGTGGTTGCAGGGTGCACATAAATGTTCAATATCATCTAATTGTACTTTTTAAGATTATTATTCTTTATGCATGTCACTGTATGTGTTGCACCACACCACAATAAAAAAAGTTTAGAAAGGAAGAAAAGTTTCACAAATCCTGTTTACAACTCTATGAATTTTCACAAATTGAACAGCCCATTTCCTTCTTGTCACTAGCCCTCTAAGTGAAAGCACTATCCTGGCTTCTAACACCATAGTTTAGTTTCTTCTGTTTATGAACTTTATGTAAATGCAACTCAAGGGTTTTGTTTCTTGTTTCTGTTTCTTTTACTCAACCTCATATTTGTAAAATTATTCTGTTATGTGTAATTTAAGCATTCCATTGTATGACTATATAACAAATTATTCCACTGTTGATAGGCATTTGGATCATTTCTAGTTTATGACATTAACATTTGTAAGGGTACAGGCTAGCTTTTTTTTTTTTTGGAGACAGAGTTTTTGTTGCCCAGACTGGAGTTGCAATGGTGCAATCTTGGCTCACTGCAACCTCCGCCTCCTGGGTTCAAGTGATTCTCCTGCCTCAGCCTCCTGAGTAGCTGGGATTACAGGCACATGCTACCAAACCTGGCTAATTTTGTATTTTTAGTGGAGATGGGGTTTCTCCATGTTTGTCAGGCTGGTCTTGAACTCCCGACCTCAGGTAATGCACCTGCCTCGGCCTCCCAAAGTGCTGGGATTACAGGCGTGAGCCGCCACGCCGGCTAGCCTTCTTTTTTAAAAAAAGTCTAACATTCTGGGTTTGTGATGGTACTATTTGACTTCCTCCTTTATGCCCCTGTCTTTCCTGTAAATCGAAATTTGAGTCCAGAGGCTTAATTCCGATTAAACTTTTTGGCAAAAAGACTACGTAAGTGGTGCTGTGTACTTCATTTTGCTAAATTTCCCTTCTTAGGGGTTATACCTGAGAATGATGTTAAGCTTTGAGTTTTATGGTGCAGTTCTAATTGGCATTTATTTAATTTTAGTGATGTTAAGCAGCCTTTCATATGTTTAAGAGTCGTTTCTGTTTAAGGGCTATTTTGTGACCTTCATATCATTTGCTCATTTGTTCTATCAGCTTTTGCTCTTTTTCTTCTCTACTTTTCAACTTTTAATATATTATGGAGACTCAAACTTCTAAAAAAAAACATACTTGCTTGTGTAAACCTCAATCATTGTGTCTTCTCTTAGCATTCTCTATGAATTATTCTGCGTTTATAAGAAAAAATGATGACTTTCCCAGGTCCTTTTTTACTGAAAAGCAGGAATATGTGAGATGTTGTCCTTCACTTCCATCCCCAAATATAGATTACCTTGACAGGTATAATATATACGCTTTATGGTCTAAGCATGTGTTGCCCCGATCTTTACATATCTATGGTCCTTGGCCAGCTCCATCTCACATTGGCTGCCAGTTCTGGAGCTCACATTCTTCAAGCATGTGCTCCTCCTCAGAGAACCTTGCTCCATCTCTCCATATTCATGGGTGTCTACAGGAAACAGTCCATTTTCTGTTGCTTATAATAGAACACCTGAAACTGTGTAGTTTACAAAGTAAAGAATTTATTTCTTACAGTTATGGAGGCTGAGAGTCCAAGGTTGAGAAGCCTCGTCTGGTGAGAGCCTTCTTGCTGGTGGGGACTCTCTGCAGAGTCCCTGAGGAGGCACAGAACATCACATGGCAAGGGGGCTGAGCATGCTAGCTCAGATCTGTTTTCCTCTTCTTATGAAGCCATCCATTAATTTATTAACCCACTAATCTATTAATTCATTAATTCATGAGTAGATTAATCCATTGATATATATATATATATGAATATACATACACGAAAGAGACCCCAACTGACTCCCAGCAGGGTCCCTGGGCCATGGGACCTTCACGTTCAGGTTTTGGTTTGTGTGTGTATCTTGACACTCAACACCTTGTCCCGCCCAATCACATGAGGTGATTCCAGTGTTTGTTCCTTGCAACTAGAGATTTTAATGAACATTCCAAGGCAGACCCAGGATTGAAACCCAAGACTTCTCTCTCTGAGGCCAGTGCTCTTTCCACCATTTCAGGGCAAGGGACATTGTCTTTGTGCAGATTTTGACGGAGGTCCACGTAGAAAAAAGGGCACATATTACATGTATTTTATGACAATAAAAAGTATGTAATTGTAAATGTGAGTGGGCAGAGACAGCCAGCAAGGGAAACCAAATCCCCTCTCAATTCAATGGAGACCAGTAGGAGGGTTGATTACATTGCCTGTGTGTACAAGTTGTCTGCCTTCTCTGCTGTCTCTCTACCCAAATCCAGGTTAGTCTCGGCTGCCCCCTCCCACCACCTCCACCTGCCAGCGCTTGCCCGTGGGGCTACAGAGGGAGACAGTGGCCACACTGGAATGTGGGCTTCTGCACTTCCAACCTCAAGGCTGCCAGAGTGCAAAGAATGCCAGGATAATGGCTTCTATCCATGTGTGGCCTTTTGACACATAAGCTAATGACTATATTCCAGGTACAAATCGTTCTCTCCCACGAGCTGTTTCTGCAGGTGTCCAACGAGACAATTACCCGGTTCCACTTAACAGAGTGACTCAAGGACGGATCTGAGGGCTGGCTTGTGTGAATGTGGGCTGTTGTCCTGCCCTCTCCCGGCTCTAACATTGTGCTGAAAAGTTAAAATACAAAACGCCAAAGCTCCCCAATCCCATCCCACACCCCTGCCTGTGCGGCCTTTCATGCATTGAATGGGCAGCTTCATGACGCTGCTGCGACAATAGCGGGGGCAGAGGAGTTTGCTCACCCTCCTGCTCCTCTGAAAAGATGCCTCTGCCTGACGGTTACCTACCTGGGGGTCACCTTTTGAAACCGACTGAAAAGAGTTTATCTTATAATCAACATTTCCCAGAAATCACTCACAAGCCACAGGCTATGAAAAGAAACATTTTGAGAAACTGCATTCAATAGACATCATTGTTCAAAGTTTGCAGAGCTGAAGGCCAGCTGTTTTAATATTTTCAGATTTGATTTTCCAGAAGGATGCTTTTTAAAGCTGCAAATACCTGCAAGCACTGATAAAAAAGCAAAAGTGGGATGTCCTATTCGAGCTGGAATTTCAGGAGCATAGGGAAGATAATCTTCAAAGTTTGAGTTCACTTGTCATTTTTGATCTAAACTTGAAAAATCACTATGAACTATGGGGAAGGAGGTGACAATTAAGACCCAACCACAAATCAACAACCTCTGGAATGTGGTTGTCATTTTGCTCAGACCGAACCACAAACTCTTAAGCATACTGGTAGATCAACAAATGTGACTTCAGTACTTAAGAGAATGTTGCCTTTTTCCCCAAGACACTTTCTGATGTGAAAATGGAATAACTCCAAGGAGGCATATAGCGTAATTGCATTTTGTTACTTTGATTGCTGTGATGGTTAGTTTTCTCTGCTGACTTGGCCAGGCTTTAGTACTCAGTGATGTAAACAATCATGAATCTAGGTGTTGCTATGAAAGTATTTTGTAGATATAGTTAACACAGGGATGGAAAGGGATGATCATAACCATCATAAAAGTCATGGTTGATACTTCTGTAATAAAAGCCAAGTTAACAAGAGAAAAGCATACCAAACGTATTGAATCCTAGTTTTATGCAACACAGGAGCCTTCAGAATGAAGACCCAAAGATCCCAGAAAAACTGTCTATTTTTATGCTTAGATTCGATGAAGAATGGATGGCCATGTAGAACTGTGATTGAATAAAAGGGTGTGACTTAATGGAACCAGAGAGGGGGGAACCCAGCAAGACTTGTCTGTGCAGATTCTTCTTGGCCCCTCTGCAGCACTCCTTCCTCCAGGGTGTAGAGCGGGACCTTTCCCAGAATGGGGGCTTACGGCCTACAATCAAACAAGGTAGGTCAGAGAATTTCTTTATGGCCCATTTTTATACAAAAATGGGGGAAGGTTAGAGTAATATGTTTAGTTTTTATGGCTGGCTTTGGGGAAAATAGTTTCTGGTTAAAATATATCTTTATGTATTCTGTTGATTCTAAATCTATATATATTTATATAAATATATAGATAGATAGATAGATAGATAGATAGATAGATAGATAGACAGATAGACAGATAGATTCTATTGGTTCTGTTTCTGTGGAAAACCCTGAGCAATATGATTATATTTAAGTACTAGAGTAA
Organism: Theropithecus gelada; assembly: GCF_003255815.1. Lineage (NCBI taxonomy): Eukaryota > Metazoa > Chordata > Mammalia > Primates > Cercopithecidae > Theropithecus > Theropithecus gelada. The sequence goes on from NC_037673.1 coordinate 76,061,969, forward strand.
AAGCTAATTTTTTTTTTTTTTTTTTTTTTTTTGAGACAGAGTTTCACTGTTGTTGCCCAGGATGGAGTGCAATGGCTTGATCTTGGCTCACTGCAACCTTCGCCTCCCGGGTTCAAGCCATTGTCCTGCCTTAGCCTCCAGAGTAGTTGGGATTACAGGCATGAGCCACCTTGCCCAGCCAAAGCTAAAGTTTTTAAGCTGGAAATACAGAACTCTTCAATCTGAATAAGCGTGTCTTCTCCTTTGTGAGTTCATATTAAGCAAATTGATAACATTCTTAATTTCAATCAGAATGCCACAAAGTTCTATAGAGGTGGGAAGTGAGAAAAATGAGTTGTCAGGCTGCCCGAGGATGAGCCAGGGAGAACACTGGGTGGTGAAGCCCAGCAGGGAACATTCGCCAACAAAGGCCACATGGTTCATATTTTCCTCTCCCTCACATCTGGGAACAAAGACCTTCTAGCGTTGAGTTTTGAGGATAGAATGTGGAGAAGTCTGTGTTACTAATGGCCCACTAGGCAAGGACAGGCTTCCCAGTCTAGATGGAAATGATAAATGAGAATAGCATATCCCACAACAGAACATTTTTACCAAATATAATGACATAGACAATGAAACTATAGGTAATATAGAACTAAAACCCAAGCCCAATGTGTAATGTAGGAAAAGGCTCTATATGATAAAATTATCTCCACATGCCAGCCAAGCATGGTACTCATTCCTTTTTTTTCGAGACAAGGTCTCACTCTGTCACCTAGGCTGGAATGCAGTGGCACAATCTCAGCTCACTGCAGCCTTGACCTCCTGGGCTCAAGTGATCCTCCCACCTCAGCTTCCAGGGTAGCTGGGACCACAGGTACAGGTGTCATCATACCTGGCTAAATTTTTTATTTTTTTCTAGAGATGGGGTCTTGCTATGTTGCCCAGGCTGTTCTTGAACTCCTGGGCACAAGTGATCCTCCTGCCTTGGTCTCCTAAAGTGCTGGGTTTACAGGTGTAAGCCACTGCACCTGGCTTTCATTGCATTTTTTACAAGGGAGATAATGCAACATCTGTCTCTGCTCATAATTGAGTCACTTTTCTAAAATATGGAATTATTTTCTAAGAAGAGCTGAACTCTGCTTTAATTTCTCACAACCATTAAAGAATAATTAGCATTAACTCCTTTGAGTCTTATGGTTTTAAACACCTCAAGGACCCTCACTACAAGCAAGATGCATTTCCAAACCATCCACCCAAATCTCTTAATTCCAAAACAAAGATCCAAAAAATTGAAAAATGTGGGGAAGCGGGAGTCAAGTTGTTAGCCTGGTACGTCTTTTTCCTTTTATGGGTATGGCAGAGACTGGCTAGTTGTTCACCAAGCCTGTGTCGTCATCCTCCTGGTTCAGAGATAGACTACATTTCCCAGTCTCCTTGCAGTTGTTATGGTTATGTGATGAAGTTTTGGCCAGAAGAATGTGGGTAAAAGTAGTATGTGCAACTTCCCAGCCTACCCTCCTCACCGAACCTCCCACATGTGGTCCTCTGTGCACTTTCCTCTTTGGCAACAACCTTGGAAATCCCTTCCTGAAGATACAACGCAAGATGGAAGGAGCCTGGATCCCTAAGTCATTACCTAGAGGGCTAACTGTTGATCAGAAACACATGTGGTAAGTTGGGCATGGTGGCTGCCTGGGAGTCTGAGGTAAGAGGATTGCTTGAGGCCAGGAGTTTGAGACCAGCCTGGGCAACAAAGACCCCTGTCTCTAAAACAAAAACAAACAAACAAAAAACAGCTATGTTGGACTTCAGATGTGTAAGAAATAAACTTCCATTGTGCTAAGTCGTTGCAATTTGGGGTTTTATCTGCGAAGGCAGCTAGCAAGTCCTTCACTGACACAGTGGGTGAACAGCATTGCTTTTCACTTTTAAGGTAATACAGGGAAAGTGAACAAGTTTGTTTAATCAATTGATTGGGAATGTAATTTATAGCAATGTGGCTAATATAACGAAATGCCAGATAAATTCCAAATGTGGATGTCACATAGAATTTATTGAGTTTGAATATATGGTAGCAATTAAATATGACATTTCAATCCTAGATTGGTCACAGGATTTTCTCTCCCAGGCACTGTGCTAGCATGTCACGAGACCATGTGTCCGTGTGTCACACGGTCTGAAATTTTTTATTACAGGAAGAGACTAGAATCTGTGGTAACCTGGGAGGAAAGCAGATAGCAGGATGGCTGGGGAGGAAGCTGAAGATTTCCTTTCTAGGTATTTTGCCCATACTTTGGGCACATGGCCACCAGGTACACAGTAAGTAAGAGATAAGTTAGCATGGTTTTCTATTCAGTTATCATAGAATAAAACCAACACACAAACACTTCATTAAAAGAACTAAGTATTGGCCGGGCATGGTGGCTCCAGCCTATTATCCCAACACTTTGGGAGGCTGAGGTGGGCGGATCACCTGAGGTCAGGAGTTCGAGACCAGCCTGGCCAACATAGTGAAACCCCATCCCTACCAAAAATACAAAAATTAGCTGGGCGTGGTGGCGCGGGCCTGTAGTCTCAGCTACTCGGGAGGCTGAGGCAGGAGAATTACTTGAACCCAGGAGGCAGAAGTTGCAGTGAGCTGAGATCGTGCCATTGCACTCTAGACTGGGTGACAAGAATGAAACTTCGTCTCAACAAACAAAAAACTATTGATTGTTTCCTCCTCAGGATTTTTTTTTTTAAACAAATAGTTCATTTGTAAATTGGTTAAGACTTGAAGCCAATTCTCCTAATGAATCAATGTTATACAGGTTATGAGATTCCAAAGACAATATGCAAAACTACATTGAACTCATATTGCAATATATATATCAATATCTGTCTACCTAATCTCCAACATTTTTGAATTCTAGACATCTTGCAGGAAGACAAAAGTAAATAAGATGTGGTTTCTGCCCTGAAACAGCTGGCCATATGACAGGGTAGATAAAAGTAAACATGGTTAATTGTATTCTCTCCTTTCTCCATTTTTTTCTTGCCAAGAGACCCACATTTTGTTTGTTGGGGAGCAATATGCCAGACACCGATGATGAATCGAGTTTGGTTTTAAGCCAGTGCTCCTAAACTCTGATGTGCGTAAATTAGAATTAGACTCTCTGGGGGTGGAGCCAGACATTGAAGAATCCCTCAGTGGTTCTATGTGCAGCCAGGGTTAAGAACCACTGATCTGAATAAGTCAGTCACTACAATCCTGGTTCCACATTCTTAGCCTGTCTTGCAGCTAGGAGTGGCCACGTGCCCCAGTTCTAGCCACTGAAATATAAGGGGAGAGTCGGCAGGGGGAAGGAGGATTTGAGGCAAATTTTGCTTTCTAGACAAAAAGGAAATATGTGCCTGACACTGTATTTCTTCTTCCTACTGAGAACGTGGGCCTGTTCTCTGGAGCAGTAGCAGCCATCTTGCAACTCCAAGTTTGGTTTGATTTTTTGATGGGCGGGGGGAAGAAAAAAAAATCAGAGTCAGCAAAATCCCAGTTTGTTTTAGTTACTGTAAGTTAGGTTTTCTAGCACTCGCAGCTGAAAACATTCCTAATTGATAAAGGAGAGGAGATGAGAATAACAAACAGCTGTAAGGAAAAACTATTTAAGTGCTAAACTAGGTAGTGTTGCATGGTTCAGAGGAGGGTGAGAAGGCAGGCTTCATGACAGCTTCAATTTGGGATTTGGGTAGGGCTTTGAGGAACAGGTAGGATTTGCATTGGAGGATGTGAGGAAGGAGGAATTACAGGCAGAGAGAACAGCATAAAGAAGAGCATGGGAGTGACAAAACTGGGGTCTGTCTGGGGATTTCTGAAGAGCCGAGGTAGCCTGTGTACAACATGTATGGAGTGAAAATGGTAGATGGTAAATCTGGAGAGTTTGGTCAATGCCACTGTAGAGGGCCTTAAAGATCAAAGTGGAGTTTGGCCTTAGCCGGGGGAGCATTAAGGAGGCGAGAAAGAAAGATATAATCAGAGGTGCTGTTCAGAAAGATTGTCTTGGGCCGGGCGCGGTGGCTCACGCCTGTAATCCCAGCACTTTGGAGGCCGAGGAAGGTGGATCACTTGAGGTCAGGTGTTCAAGACCAGCCTGGCCAACATGATGAAACCCCGTCTCTACTAAAAACACAAAAAATTAGCCAGGCATGGTGACAGGCACCTGTAATCCCAGCTACTTGGGAAGCTGAGGCAGGAGAATTGCTTGAACCTGGGAGGTGGAGACTGCAGCTGAGATCGCACCACTGCACTTCAGCTTAAGCGACAGAGCGAGACTCCATCTCAAAAAAAAAAAAAAAAAAGGATTGTTTTTGTGGCCATGTTTATGAGAGACCATTGGAGAGGGAGATCAGAGATTGAGAAACCACCAGTTTAGTTTTCTCCAGCAGTCTAAGAGAAAAAAAGGCATGAACTAGATGTGGTTATGAAAGAGAACAGATTGAAAGGCATAGCCAAGGTGGAGTACTTGGTGGAGGTGGGGCCTTGATAAGGTTTGGCTATGTCCCCACCCAAATCTTATCTCAAATTGTAATTGGAATTGTAATCTCCACCTATGGAGGGAGGGACCTGGTGGGAGGTGATTGGATCGTGGAGGTGGTTTCCTCCATGCTGTTCTTGTGATAGTGAGCAAGTTCTCACAAGATCTGGTAGTTTTATAAGGGGATCTTCCCCTTTTGCTCTCTTCTCTCTTGCCTGCGCCATGTAAGACATGCCTACTTCCCCTTCTGCCATGATTGTAAGTTTCCTGAAACATCCCCAACCATGCAGAACTGTAAATCAGTTAAACCTCTTTTCTGGCCCGTCACAGAGGCTCAGGTCTGTAATTCCAGCACTTTGGGAGGCCAAGGTGGGCAGATCATGAGGTCAGGAGAGCAAGACCATCCTGGCTAACATGGTGACACACTGTCTCTACTAAAAATACAAAAAAATTAGCCGGGCGTGGTGGTGGGTTCCTGTAGTCCAAGCTTCTTGGGAGACTGAGGCAGGAGAATGGCGTGAACCTGGGAGGCAGAGCTTGCAGTGAGCCGAGATCATACCACTGCACTTCAGCCTGGGTGACAGAGCAAGACTCCATTTCAAAAAACAAACAAACAAACAAAAAACCCCCACCTCTTTTTTTTTTTTTTTTTGAGACGGAGTCTCGCTCTGTTGCCCTGGTTGGAGTGCAGTGGCCGGATCTCAGCTCACTGCAAGCTCCACCTCCCGGGTTTACGCTATTCTCCTGCCTCAGCCTCCCGAGTAGCTGGGACTACAGGCGCCCGCCACCTCGCCTGGCTAGTTTTTTGTATTTTTTTAGTAGAGACGGGGTTTCACCATGTTAGCCAGGATGGTCTCGATCTCCTGACCTCGTGATCCGCCCATCTCGGCCTCCCAAAGTGCTGGGATTACAGGCGTGAGCCACCGCGCCCGGCCCATTACCCCCCACCTCTTTTCTTTGTAAGTTACCAAGTCTCAGGCAGTTGTTTATAGCAGTGTGAAAACAGACTAATATAGGCCTAATAGCAACTCACCCACCCTTGCTAAGGGCTTGTCCTGGGTTTTGGAATCTGGAGATGAAGTTTCTTCATGGCTTTCCCTCTGCCTGGAATGTGTATCTGTTCTTGTCCTGACCCTTAGTCATTGCTTTTCTAGCCTCTTCAAGGCCAGTCTTGAGTCCTGCCTTAAAAGAGTCCATACATCCATCAAGAGAAGAATGGATAAACTGTTGCATCCGTACAGTGAAATATTACTGTTGGAGAAAATGGGGACCAGGACTGTAAATCTCTTGAGCAGACAAAGCCAGTTAAGTCATGGACACAGACTTGACCTAGATAAGCTAAACTTAACTTGGGCTATTTTTTGTAAATACCTGCATTAACGCAAAATGAAGTTTAAGTTCAATCAGAAGTCACCAACTAACTTATATAATAAGGGACTTTCCAGTGGCAGGGGGAGACCAAATAAGGCAACTACACAATCATAACCAAGCCATTATTTTCTTTGCCTTGCTTCCAAGTTACAAAAGCCTTTTCCTTGCATTCCCTTGGTAGAGCCCTGAACCACTTCTGGTTTGGAGCTTCCCAATTTGTGAATTGCTGTTTGCTGAAATAAACTCTATAAAAATTTAACAGGACTTATCTTTTAACACTATATAGTAATAAAAAGGAACAAACTACTGATACCTGGAACAACTTGGGTAAAACTCAAATAAATCATGCTGAAATAAGCCATATAGGATGCACAAGAGTGTATTCTATATGATTCTATTATATGAAGTTTAGAAACAGGAAAAACTAACCTATAATGAGAAAAAGAAAATAGTGGTTACCTCTGGGGATTGGGGTTGAGGACTGACTAAGAGGGAGTTTTGTACGGTAATAGAGATTGGGTTATAGAAAGGTGTATGTCATTATGAAAACCTGTAGGATGTTTATCCTTTTTTTTTTTTTTTTTGAGATGGAGTCTCGCTCTGTCGCCCAGGCTGGAGTGCAGTGGGGCGATCTCTGCTCACTGCAAGCTCCGCCTCCCAGGTTCGCGCCATTCTCCTGCCTCAGCCTCCCAAGTAGCTGGGACTATAGGCGCCGCCACCTCGCCTGGCTAATTTTTTTTTTTTTTTTTTTGGTATTTTAAGTAGAGACGGGGTTTCACCGTGTTAGCCAGGATGGTCTCGATCTCCTGACCTCGTGATCCGCCCGTCTCGGCCTCCCAAAGTGCTGGGATTACAGGCTTGAGCCACCGCGCCCGGCCAGGATGTTTATCCTTAAGATCTGCATTTCATGATGTAAATTTTACCAAAAAAGTGAACTACAGTTAATACGCAAGCTGAAGAACGTAGGCATGAAGAATACTGATATCTGTAACTTTAAAATGCATCAAAATATAGGATAGATAGATGGATGGCTCCATATATGATAAAGCAGAGATAGCAAAGTGCTAATGATAGAATCTAGGTGATAGGTAAATGGGTGCTTACTGTACAATTCTGTCAACCTTTCCGTGTGCTTGAATTATTCATTATAAAATGCTGAGTGGTATGGCGTGGTGGGGGAGGGGGAGGAATCCCTAGTCTGTTTTGTCAATTCACCTATCAAAAGTAAAGACAACTGGCAGTGAGAAGTCAACCTGTGGACAGTGATAGTTAACTGGAAGCCTCCTAACTCCTTGTCTCTGGCCTTTTGAAGGGGACCATGACTAGGCACTGAAAAGGAGGCAGTCTAATTCAGGATCCCTTTCCCAAATTACTTTAGCTGGTAGGTGCTGAAAAAAATATCTTTTCCCTCCAGCTTTTCCTGACTTCCAGCATCATGAAGTCTTTTCTTCCTTGCAGACGAAACTCTGTCCCTTTAGGTTTTGTCTTGTGTTTGTCTTTGTGTTAGGGCTCCTAGGCAAAGTAGAGACCATCTCATTTTTTCTTCTAATTAGATTTCACATTTGATTACTTACTACAAAGCTATTTGAAATATCACACACCAATGTGTTTTATCCTTTTTTTTTTTTTTTTAAGAAAAAGTTTAACAGAAATGTGACTATATTTACAGAGTAACTTCCTGGCACACATCAGGTCAGCTGGGGAACAGAAGGACAGGAGCAGATCATTAGAAATGGTCATTAAAGTAATTCTCCCTGGTAACAAGAACAGCACTTCATGTAGCTTACAGGCCTTCTTTCTTCTGTTTGGCTAGAAGCTTTATCCCCCTTTAACCTCGTGGTGGCGGGGGCCTGTAGTAACATCTTGGGCCGGGCGCAGTGGCTCATGCCTGTAATTCCAGCACTGTGGGAGGCCGAGGCAGGTGGATAACTTGAGGCCAGGAGTTGATCATTTGAGACCAGCCCGGCCAACATGGTGAAACCTCTTCTCTACTAAAAATACAAAAATGGGTGGAGCGTGGTGGCTCAGGCCTGTAATCCCAACACTCTGGGAGGTCGAGGTGGGTGGATCACTTGTCAGGAGTTTGAGACCAGCTTGGCCAACATGGCAAAAACCCGTCTCTACTAAAAATACAAAAATTAGCTGGGGGTGGTGGTACATGCCTGTAATCCCAACTACTGGGGAGGCTGAGGCAGGAGAATTGCTTGAACCTGGGAGGTGGAAGTTGCAGTAAGCCAAGATGGTGCCACTGCACTGCAGCCTGGGTGACATGGTGAAAGCTTATCTCTAATAAAAATACAAAAATTAGCCGGGCATGGTAGTGGGGCCTGTAATCCCAGTTACTTGTGAGGCTGAGGCAGGAGAATCGCTTGAACCCTGGAGTTGGAGGTTGCTGTGAGCTGAGATTGTACCACTGCACGCCAGACTGGGCGACAGAGGGAGACTGTCTCCAAAAAAAAAAAAAAGGAAGAAAAAAAATTAGCTGGGCTTGGTGGCACACACCTGTAATCCCAGCTACAGGGAGGCTGAGGCAGAATTACTTGAACCTAGGAGGCAAAGGTTGCAGTGAGTCGAGATTTTGCCATCACTGCATTCCAGGCTGGGCGACAGAATAAGACTGTCTCAAAATCAAAAAGTATTATCTTCTCCTTATAGAGTCTCTAATCCTATTTCCATTAGTCATTTAATCATGCATTTCTTTTCTTTCTCTCTGCTGGAACATCTTTAATTACAAGGTTCAATCTTTCATAGATAACTATTTGTCTGAATCCCTTCAACAGCTGGCCAGCCAACGTTTTCCTCACAGTCATGTTGCCTAATTAGGCCATTTAGTTTTTAGTTTACTACCTGTATAAGAAAAGCATCTGCTAAGGGCAATCTATTGAGTTTGTTTACTGTTTCTCTTGGAGTTACTGATATTAAATACTTTTTAATGTATTTGCATTACACATTTAAGAAGGTCTCGCTCTTTTTTTTTTTTTTTTTTTTTTTTTGAGACGGAGTCTCGCTCTGCCGCCCAGGCTGGAGTGCAGTGGCCGGATCTCTGCTCACTGCAAGCTCCGCCTCCCGGGTTCACGCCATTCTCCTGCCTCAGCCTTCCGAGTAGCTGGGACTACAGGCGCCCGCCACCGCGCCCGGCTAGTTTTTTGTATTTTTTTTTTTAGTAGAGACGGGGTTTCACCATGTTAGCCAGGATGGTCTCGATCTCCTGACCTCGTGATCCGCCCGTCTCGGCCTCCCAAAGTGCTGGGATTACAGGCTTGAGCCACCGCGCCCGGCCCGCTCTTAAAATAGATCAGCAACAAGGAAATCTTTTTGATACAGGGTTTTGGTCTGTCACCCAGGCTGCTGGAGTGATGACACGATTTTGGTTCACTGCAGCCTCCACCTCCTGGGCTCAAGTGACCCTCCTACCTCAGCCTCCCAAGTAGCTGGGACTCCAGGCAGGCACCACCATACCCAGCTAGTTTTTTGGTATTTTTTGTAGAGACGTGGTTTTGCCATGTTGCCCAGGCTGAGAAAATCTAATCTTTACAACTTTGCCTTCTGAAATCTCATATACTAACTTATAATTTGCTTTCCTGTTTTGCTTTACTGAGATATTTTAGAGATGGGAATTAAAACTTGTTTTTTTTTCTTCCTTAGAGTGCAAAAGCAGTGCCTTACAAACTTAAGCAGGCTTCGGATTAGCTGAGATGTTTGTTTAAAAGGCAGATTCTGGGACCCATTCCTGATTCAGGAATAGCAGGTACAACATTTTGAGAAACATTGCCTTTAAGGAAGTGGGTATGTCACACACAATTTTAATCTCACAGAAACAAAAAATGTGCTAATCTGAACATTTAAAACAACATTCGTTCTATTATTTACATGTTTGCCCCAAGTTATCACTTTACAGTGCTGTTCCATAAGGAAATCTGGAAAAAGTAAGACTTGATTTTGATTGTTTCCTAACACAACTAATCTTTGTTTTGTGTGATTCTTGGCTAATTCTATGTTTTGCTTTCTCTATTTTTAAGCTGACCATGGAGATATATTGCCATCAGAGTTTCTTTGAAATTTTGTGTGGAGTGTACAAAGAACAACAGGAGGCCAGCACTTATGAACAAGTGTAACTCTTTATTAAGATAGAATTGTTCTTATTCAAGAAATAGATGAAAATGGTTAAGTACAATTAAATGGCTCCAAAAGTCTTACAATGAAAACAACAGTCCTGCCAGTTGTTCTTTCCAGAGGCAAACACTTTTCATTCTTAGTTTTTCCTTCTGTTAGTTACCTTCATGGGTTTTTCCAAATTGTTATCTTTTTAGTTTTTCAAGTGAATGCATATATTAATACATAAAATTTTAAAAAGCTTCTTCAGTTTATAATGCATCCTAACAGTCCCCTGTCCCATCTCTCCTAATTCTCCAGAGCAATGACTTTTAACTCTTCCAGCAATGTCTTCTGTTTTTTCCCTCACATAACTACTTAGTCATTTCTTGATTATTTTGTACATTATATAGTGATTTCTGGATATGACAGGTGAGGATTTAGCTCTTACACCATCACTATCTTCACTTCCTCCCATATTGTCCCAAAGTGGTTACCATATTTAGGGGCTAAGCAGTCACCACATCATTATGACTGTGTATGTATTGCTCCTTGTTGAGAAAAACAGCGTATTATGCTCTTCCTATCCTGTACTTCTTTCTGCCCTAGAATTAATGATTGCCTAACCAACCCTTCCCCCTTATTTTTTTTACTTTTGCTTTATCTTCAATGAACTTTCCAAATGCCCCAAATTTGGCAATAACTTATTATTTTTAAGAGAAGGGATCTCACTAAGGTAGCCAGGCTTGTCTGGAACTCTTGGGCTCAAGCCATCCTCTTGCTGAGCCTCCTGAGTAGCTGGGACTACAGGCATGGGCCATTCCACCCAGCTAACCTATTAATATTTTTACTGTTTCTTTTTAAGCCAGCTCCATAGCTGGAATATTGCCTGTGTTGGATCCTATTTGCTGGATCTATGTCATTCTCTGGTTTGTGTACTCCTTCACTTTGCTGGAGTATTTTCTCCAATAGCTTCTCAAAAAAGGGTACATGGAGGTAACCCCTGAGTCTTTGCTTGTCTAAAAATGTATTTTACCTTCACCCTTGATTATTTGGGTGAATATAGATTTATCAGTTGAAAATAACTTTCTAGAATTCTGAAGGCATGGTTCCATTGTTTTCAGATTCCTTTTCAAGACCAGGTCTCTTCTGTCACCCAGGCTGGAGTGCAGTGGCACAATTACGACTCACTGCAGCCTTGGACTCATGGGCTCAATTGATCCTTCCATCTCAGCTCCCTGAGTAGATGGGAATACAGGTGTGCACCACAATGCCCAGCTAATTTTTGTGTTTTTTGTAGAGATGGGGCTTTGCCATGTTGCCCAAGCTGGTCTCAAGTGATCCACCTGCCTTGGCCTCCCAAAGTGCTAGGATTACAGGTGTGAGCCACTGGGCCCAGCTAGTTTTTCTTTTATTCTCTCTCTACTTCCTTCATTTCTCAAAGGCATCTCAAACTCAGTGGGCCCAAAACCAAAGTCAAACTCCATCAGAATATCCTGCTACTTACAACTTTAAAATATATCTTAAATCACAATTTCTTACTACATGCAACCCTTTGGTTCAAGCAACCATCAACCCTCACTTGAACTTAGAATTGGTTTTCCTGCTTCTGTATTTTTTTAAATTATAGAATATTTCAAATAAACCATGCGTGGTTTTATTCTTTTTACTACATAAAAAGAATGAAGATGTGCCAGGTGTGGTGGCTCATGCCTGTAATCCTGGCACTTTGGGAAGCTGAGGTGGGCGAATCACTTGAGGTCAGGAGTTTGAGACCAGCCTTACCAACATGGTGAAATCTCGTCTGTACTAAAAATAAAAAATAAAAAATTTATCCGGGCATGGTGGCGTGCACTTAGTCCTAGCTACTTGGGAGCCTGAGGCAGGAGAATTGCTTGAATTTGGGAAGGTGGAGGTTGTAGTGAGCTGAGATTGCACCACTGCACTCCAGCCTGGGCAACAAGAGTGAAACTGTCTTTGAAAAAAAAAAAAAAAATTGTATACATATACACACACACACACACACACACACACACACACACATATATGAAGCACTTACATACTTAAACATGAATTGCTTTAAGTGTTTGGCATTCGCTGTTCCCGTGCATGCCAGCAGCTTCTTACTGCAAACACCTGGGACTTACTATAGAGCAGCTGGAGTACATTCCGCCCACACACAGGACAGAGAGCTGACAACCAAGGAGAGAGGGGAATCAATACTCCAGTTTTCTCCCTTCCATTTCCCTGTATCTCAGCAGTATGGAGCTTGTTACCAGTGAGAACCTGCTTGCTGACTTTAAACTGGTTTTCTTACCTTCTCAGTTCAGTTTTTCCATACCTCAACTGACGGTTTCTGGTATGACCTAGCAAATAAACTGCTTTCACTGAAATTTCAGTCTTGGAATCTACTTTGGGTTTCCCAATTTAAGACAGAAACATACTCATTTTCCCATCACTGGACTTCCAGGTTGTTTTCAATTTTTCACTGTTACAAACAAGGCTGCAACATTTATCTACAAACCTCTGGATATACACGTAGGAAGCTTTTGGTATTTCCACTAGCGAAACTGCTCAGTTGAAGGGTATGTGGATCTTCACCTTTAATAAATATTGCCAACATTTGAAAAGCCCGACAATGTCAAGGACTGGCAAGAGTGTCACATGTGATGGGTGTGGAAAGGCAGCTCACTGTAGCAGGTGCTGGGGACTCAGTTGGGGTCTTGGGGAAGCACTTATTTATAGCAAGAATGTTTCATAAATGGTATCTGATAGAGTCAAGAGTACTGGGGAATAAAAACAAGTGGCTTAGAAATAATTATAGATCTAAAGTCAACAAAATACTTTTTTCTAATGTAAAAATCCATACTTTTTTTAGAGGGAGGGGGAACAACTTAAACCAGAAAACACCTTCATATTAATCATTCTTCTCATATACTTCAAATTTGTACTTAATGCCTTTCTCCTCTTGGACATCAGAGAGAACACCTGGGTATCTGTAAAAGAAAAAAATATATAATTAAATTATGTGTCCATTAAAAACACAGCTTCCGTCATTCTCAGTTTAAACGCATCAATAATGCATAAAGCAAATAAAAAGTTTCCCTTTTTTCTTCACAATGGTAAACCACTGTCAAGTTGGATAAATATCATGCAAATATACTACATATGCAAATAAGACAAAAACTATAAACTATATAGAAAGTTAGAAAACAAAAAGTGTAATTTCTCCTCTTTTGTTTCCTTTGGATTCCTCCTTCTCTCAAAAACCAGTTAGCAGTTTCCCTCGTATCTTTCCTCTCTATCACCCAGCTCATAGGAAATTTCTTAAGAACTTTTGGCAAGACTTACATTTGGTATCACATTTCTTGTGTAAGCAAAAGACAAAATACAACCCGAAGCTGTTTAGGGCATAACTGAAATTATGTGCCCTGGACAGTGACAGGTTCTCTGCTTCAGTTTGATTGATGGACACCACACTGCTCTAATTCCACAATGTGTGGCAGATTGTAATTCCTTTATTAGGATCTGCTATTCCTGTTCCCTAACTCTCACTTAAACCTGTGTTCTCTCCAGCTTCCCATCCAAAACCCAGCTTCTCCACTGAGGAATCTTCTGACCATTCCAGCCTCCAGTGAACCCCAATCTTTGGTTACTTCTTCAGTACTATGCAGGCTGCACCCCAGTATGCTCCAGGTAGTCAGGAACACCTGCTTGAATCAGACTGCGCTTCATTCTGGTTCTGCTGTGTGACATGCTTCTGAGCCTGGTTGTCAAAGTCTTCATCCTTGTAAAAAATTTAGCATTGTTGGCCAGGTGCAGTGGCTTATGCCTGTAATCCCAGCATTTTGGAAGGCCAAAGTGAGTGGATCACTTGAGGTCAGGAGTTCAAGACCAGCCTGGCCAACACGGTGAAACCCTGTCTCTAATAAAAATACAAAAATTACCTGGGCATGGTGGCGGGTGCCTGTAATCCCAGCTACTCAGGAGGCTGAGGCAGGAGAATTGCTTGAACCTGGGAGGTGGAGGTTGCAGTGAGCCAAGATGGCGCCACTGCACTCCAGCTTCCATGACAGAGCAAGACTCCGCCCCCACCGCAAAAATCCAAAAAAGAATGTAGCATTGTGCCTAACACATTAAGTGTTCTATAAATGGTGCCTACTAGTATTATTGGTTTGTTTCATTTCTCTATTTTTAAAACTCACTGTAGGCAGGGAAAACACAGTAAACGTTTAAGTCTCGTGATATTCAATACATTGCTGAGTAATAACAGACATTAACCTTTGTTAACTAATGAGAGATTATGCAATTTTGGTAAAAAAAAAATTAGGGGTACAAAGTAACAAAATTATAGGGAAAAAGATGCTTTCTGGAATAATTTATATTTCAGAGGAAGAAGCAATGTTTCTATTAACCATTTTCTATTATAATTTTAGTCTCTCTGAAATGAGTCACGAAAAGTAACATCTACATACATTTTTGGTGCAAAATTCTCAAGTGTCAAGACTGTCAGTTCATAAGACAAAAGCGACATATCAAGAAGTTCCTGGGCCGGGGGCGGTGGCTCACGCCTGTAATCCCAGCACTCTGGGAAGCTGAGGACGAGGCAGGTGGATCATCTGAGGTCAGGAGTTCGAGACAAGCCTGGCCAACATGGTGAAACCCCATCTCTACTAAAAATACAAAAATTAGCTGGGCATGGTGGTGGGCACCTGTAATCCCAGCTACTTGGGAGGCCGAGGCAGGAGAATCGCTTAAACCTGGGAGGAGGTTGCAGTGAGCCAAGATCGTGCCACTGCACTCCAGCCTCGGCAACAAAGCAAGACTGTATCTCAAAAACAAAAAATAAACCGAAAAACCAAAACACAATTAAAATCAAGACTCTACAGGAAGCACAGGCTCAGGAGCAAAGGGGCAGCTGAGTAATGTGGACGAGTATGCCAGCATCCAGACAGGAAGTTGTAGGGTCAGAAGAAGAAACATCAGCCTATCCAAAACCTACTTCAAGGTGTCCACTGACAAGGGGCATCTGTCCCAGCTCTGGAGCCAACTACTGCCTCCACAGGCCTCTTTTAATCTCTATTCTCTTTGACTATGTGGTCACACACAAGATTGTTAACTAGAAGTAAAAGCCTGTTGGGGGCTCATTAAGTAGAAAACTGCCGATATAAAATATCTGGGCCTGCTGGTTTGGTTGGGGTCTAGTGTGAAATAGTCTGAGACAGATTTCTTCCAGGTAAGATGAATAAGAGCAGAGCCCTAGAGGACAGGCTGGCACAGTGCTGTTGAAAAATTGACTGCCCAAACAATGACCTACAGGGATGAAGGCAGACAAAAGTAAAACCACCTTACTTTATTAATATGACCTTCTGCTCTGGCTTCCATCACTTGTGGCTCCTTCTACATTCTAATTTTATTCTCTTCTTGCCTCACAGTTCTCTCTTTCATCGGTATTTCACTATACTAGTGTGTCTTATTTTTTAAATCGGGAAGAATAGTGTTAATAAAATACATTATATTTGAACAGAAACCTATATAACCACAAGAGGTCAACTGATAGAGACAACGGGGCTTAAACTAAGTGAGTAGCTGTGGGGAAAGGGATAGGGGAGGTGGAGAATGACCAAAGTTTATATTTGGACAGTAGAAAGCAAATCCAAGTTCCCCAGCACACAGAGATCTGGAGAGAAAGCCGCTCCAGAATTGAGCAATGTTAGTTTTCCAGGGACAAGGTATATTCACTTTATCTTCACAGGTTTCCTTTCTCCAGAGAATGAAGGATTGACTTATTCTAGGTCTCCCGTTAGAGAATTCCCTCCATTCCATTAAAGAGGCTGTTATGATGTTATGTTAGTAGATGCCTGAAAGTACAAATGACCATCAAATGTTGCAATGGAAGAGTTTTTTGCTTTCTCCCATAGCCTTGTTTAGAATCTCCACTTTGAAGCAATTTCCTTATTCCTATCTCAATCTATTCACTATTAAAATTTTCTAAGACATTTAAGAAGTACTACCAATCCATCACAAACTCTTTCAAAATCACAGAAGGGAAGAGAGCATCTCCTCATTCACTCTATGAGGTCACTTTTATCCTGATAACAAAACCAGGGGAAGGCATTTAAAAAAAACAAAAACAAAAACTGTAATCCCAGGACTTTGGGAGGCCGAGGCGGGCGGATCATGAGGTCAGGAGATCGAGACCATCCTGGCTAACGTGGTGAAACCCCGTCTCTACTAAAAATACAAAAAATTAGCCGGGCGTGGTGGTGGGCACCTGTAGTCCCAGCTACTCAGGAGGCGTGAACCTGGGAGGCAGAGCTTGCAGTGAGCTGAGATTGTGCTGTTGCACTCCAGCCTGGGTGACAGAGCGAGACTCCGTCTCAAAAAGAAAAACAAACAAACTATAAATCACCCCTTCTGAATATAAATGCAAAAATCTTCAACAAAATACTAGCAACCTAAGCCCAGTAACATATAAAAAGGATTAGATACCAAGTAGAATTTATCCCAGAAACATTAGTTTAACGTGAAAATCAATGTGATATACCATATTAATAGTACATTAAAGTATTAGTATAAAAGACAAAAACCACATGATCATCTCAATAGACTCAGAAAAAGTATGTCACAAAATCTATAATACTCTCATGATAAAAAATACTAAATAAACTAGAAACAGAAGGGATCTTCCTCAATTTGATAAAGGCACTAACAGCTTAAATCACACTTGATGAGAGAGAAAAGCTTCCCCTCTAAGATTAGGAACAAGACAAGTAAGTCTGCTCTTGCTATCTTCTAGTCAACACTGTATTGGCAGGTCTAGGCATGGCAGTTAGGCAAAGAAAAAAGTAAAAAAAATCCAGATTAAAAAGGAAGAAGTAAACCTATATTTGCAGATGACATTATACTGTAGAGAAAATCCTAAGGAATCTACTAAGAATCAGAATTACTAAATGAGTTCAGCAAGGTTGCAAGATACAAGATCAATAAACAAAAATTACTTGCATTTCTGTAAATAGCAATGAACAGTCTGAAACTAAAGAAAACACCATTTACAACAGCATCAAAAGGAATATAATACATAAGAATGAATTTAACACTGAAAGGTATAAAACATTGCTGAACGAAATAGGACCTAAACAAGGGGAAAGACATCACATGCTCAGGGTTTAAAAATTTTTTTTTTTTTTTTTTTTTGGAGACAGAGTCTTGCTCTGTCACCCAGGCTGGAGTGCAATGGCGTGATCTTGGCTCACTACAACCTCTGCCTCCCAGGAACAAGCAGTTCTCCTGCCTGAGCCTCCCAAGTAGCTGGGATTACAGGCATGTGCCACCATGCCCAGCTAATTTTTTAAATTTTTAGTAGAGATGGGGTTTCGCCACGTTGGTCAGGCTGGTCTTCAACTCCTGACCTCAGGTGATCTGCCCCCCTCGACCTCCCAGAGTGCTGGAATTACAGGCATGAGTCACTGTGCCTGGCCTTTTTTTTTTTTTCTTTTTAAAATAATATACTTACTCTGGTAGAAGTTTATATTTCTCCAAATCAATTTCTGGAAGAAAGGTGTCACTTTCAAAGTCTTGCATGATCCTTGTCACAAATAGTTTAAGATGGCCTGGGTGATTCATGGCTTCCTTTGAAATAAAACAACATCAATTTTCTTAATGTGTATCAAAAGACATAGAAACTCTAAGATTTATGTTTAGTTACTTTATACTAAGTATTAAAAATATGCTTGGTACTGCCAAAGCATATTATTAAAATATCCTATTATTTCATCTGGGGTGCTGCAAAGTATGCCTTAGTTATATTGAGAATGACACTAACCATTAACAATAATTATGACAGACTGAGTTCAAATATAGTTTGGCCTCCAGTTTGCTTACAAGAACTTTTTAATTTAAGCATTCTCTTTTATTGTTTTCCCTTTGGCTGTTTAGAGTTAAGAGCCCCAAATTACCTAGTTGTTCTCCATAGAAAAATTTACATTAACATGTATGAATAAGATAGTACAATTTAATGAGACCTTGACTATGGAAAACCCCAAGAGCATACTTAGTACATATACATAAAATTTAGTAATGCTTCCGATTCTCAGAAGATAATTACAATGCTATTAGGTAGGTAATTTATTCTGCTTCTTGTTGCTAACAATTGTATTAACATTTGGCTTAATATTGTACATGACTTTTCTAACTACTCCCTAAAATATGGTTGATAATTTCTGTAGAAAAAGTTGCCCTAGAATGAGTGTCTTAAAATTCTCATTCATAAAAAGTATGTCTTAATTGCAATTCTAAGAAAGCAGTAATTCTTGATCTTAAATAGCTTATAGAAAATACACACACACACACACACACACACACACACACACACACACACAACAAATCCAAGTGTTTATTTTTAAAATTCCAAATAAGGGTACAGAACAAATTTTACTTTTTATTTTCAAAACATCATTTTATATTAAATCATTTATTATTTTTGCTACAACCAAATAGATGCTCTACCAATTCTTACTGTACCAAAAATTTAAAAAGTGGAATGCAGAGTCTCCCCTTATTTGCAGTTTCACTTTCCAGTTTGTTATCTGTGGCCAACTGTGATCCGAAAATATTAACTGGAAAATTCCAGAAATAATGCATAAGATTTAAATGACATGCTGTTCTAAGTAGTGTGAAGAAATCTTGTGCTGTTCTGCTCTGTCCTGCCTAGGACGTGAATTATCAGTTTGTCCTGCACATGCTGTCTATGTTACCCGCCCCTTAGTCACTTAGGAGCTGTCTGGATTATTAGATTGACTGTGGTGGTGAAGTTCTGTATTAAAGTTGATTATAAGCCGGGCGCGGTGGCTCATGCCTGTAATCCCAGCACTCTGTGAGGCTGAGGCGGGTGGATCACCCGAAGTCAGGAGTTCGAGACCAGCCTGACCAACATGGAGAAACCCCGTCTCTACTAAAAATACAAAATTACCTGGGCATGGTGGTGCATGCCTGTAATCCCAGCTACTTGGGAGGCTGAGGCAGAAGAATCGCTTGAACCTGGGAGGCGGAAGTTGTGGTAAGCCGAGATCGCACCATTGCACTCCAGCCTGGTCAAAAAGGGCAAAACTCAGTCTCAAAAAAAAAAAAAAAAAAAAAAAAAAAAAAAAAGGGTGATTATATAAGCAAACCTTCTGTAAAGGGAGAGATGGTAAATATTTTTGGCTCTGAGGGCCATAGGGTTTCCTACCTTTGTAGGCCACAGACAGTACTGAATGAATGGGTGGAGCTGTGTTCCAATGAAACTTTCTTTACAAAAATAGGCTGGGAGGTCCGATTTGGCCCACAGAAGATAAGCCTGAATGATATCTACAAGCTGTTGTGATGTGTGGTAGGTGGATAATGTAAAAATATCATTTGAAGATTCTACTTCCTATTTATCTATATATAGATTTATCATATTATATAAATGCATTTATGTACTTATATTGCTTAAAGAATACATTTCCTAGTGACTATGGTAATGAATCATTCAAAGTGTGGTAGGCACTGAACAAAATAAAGAAATAACTTGTTTTCTTAGAAGAAATTCATACTTGGATGAAAATATCAAGGAAAAAATGTCCATTTTCTTCTATCACAAATTGAGAAAATAAGAGGTTCTAGAAACAGGAGCCCAAGAAACTGAGTTTTTTTTTTTCTGAGACAGAGTCTCTCTGTTACCCAGGCTGGAGTGCAGTGGCACGATCTCAGCTCACTGCAACCTCTGCCTCCTGTGTTCAGGTGATTTTCCCACCTCAGCCTCCCAAGTAGCTGGGACTACAGGGGCCCGCCACCACACCCAACTAATTTTTGTATTTTTAGGAGAGATGGAGTTTCACCATGTTGGCCAAGCTGGTTTTGAACTCCTGACCTCAAGCAGTCCACCCGCCTTGGCCTCCCAAAGTGCTGGGATTACAGGCCTCTACCTACCTCTTCTTTCTAAAATAATTTCAGTGTATATATCTTACCACAAGACCACCCAAATGGCAGAAACTGATTTTTCTTACTCCTCATAAATGTTAATTTTTCATTAGTGTTTTAAAAGGCAAAGAATTCTATTATCCTCAAAACTTTTAAAGCTGGAAGTCATTTGGTATCAAAAAAGAGGTATATTTGGCCAGGCGCAGTGGCTCACACCTGTAATCCCAGCCCTTTGGGAGGCTGAGGCAGGCAGATCAGCAGGTCAGGAGGTCAAGACCATCCTGGCTAACATGGTGAAACCCCGTCTCTACTAAAAATACAAAAAAATTAGCTGGGCATGGTGGCATGCGCCTATAGTCCCAGCTACTCGGGAAGCTGAGGCAAGAGAATGGCGTGAACCCAGGAGGCGGAGCTTGCAGTGAGCCGAGATTATGCCACTGCACTCCAGCCTGGGCGACAGAGTGAGACTCCGTCTCAAAAAACAACAACAACAACAACAACAACAAAAAACCAAAAAAAAATTGGTTGAGGAAGTTTTCTGCTTGTAATAAATTCATATACATCTAGTTAGTGTATATCAACTGAGAGCCCCAACCCTTTCTCAGTAAGAGATAGATTCATCCTGAAAGACAAAGTGTATCTAGGGTACATTTAGGTAGTAGAAACCAGTGCAATGCAACTACATTTCTCAGGAAAAGATTTAGAATGGATTTTAAATTGGAAACATCAATTATTCTTTGATTTGAAAGTAGACTGGTACTGGAGAGATGTTGGTCACAGGATACAAGATTTCAGTTACATAGGAGGAGTAAGTTAAAGAGATCTATTGTATAACATCTATTATTTTATAGTTAATAAATGTATTCTTGAAAATTGCTAAGCTAGTAGACTTTAAGTATTCTTACCACATAAAATAAGTGGGTAATACATGTTAATTAGCTCCATTTAGCCATTCTACAATATATACACATTTCAAAACAACATGTTGTACGTAATATATATGCGCAATTATTTGCCAATTAAAAAGATAAATAGGCTGGGTGCTCACGCCTGTAATCCCAGCACTTTGGGAGATCAACTGCTTGAACCCAGGAGTTCAAGACCAACCTGGTCAACATGGCAAAACCCTGACTCTACAAAAAATACAGAAATTAGCCAGGCATGATGGTGTGTGCCTAAAGTCCCAGCTACTTGGGAGGAAAGGTGGGAGGATTGCTTGGGCCTGCCTGGGAGCTCGTGGCTACAGTGAGACAGTGCCACTGCACTCTAGCCCGGGTGACAAAGCAAGAACCTGTCTCAAAAATAAATGAATAAATAAATAATAAACAGGCCATAAATAATAATAAATAGCCTATAAAAGATAGGCTGATACAGACTAAAATATTTATTTTTGCATTTCTATTTAGTTTGTATAGTATCAAACAACATATAATTTGAACTGACAACAAATAATTTACAGTACAGATAATGTGCTGCTTCCTATACTCATGGCTTAATTTTTTAAAGGTTCAGACGACGAGTTATATCTGTTTTCTTCCACTTCCTTTAAATGGCAGGGAAGCTGAAAGAAAGTAGAATAGAACATTTCTTTTTATTTACCAATAACTACACTTACCTTATAAACAGAATTGCCACCAACTATCCAAATCATGTCTACTTTATTTGCTAATTCTGGTTGTTCAGTAAGTTTTAAGGCATCATCCAGACTTCTGGCAAGAAAATGAGCTCCTTGTGGAGGTTCTCTGAGGTTAAAAAAAGAATTACACATAATTTTCGTAAAATCCATCCATACTAGTCAAATAATCTGACTAAGCAGCAGTGACTATAGAATTAAAATCATCATAAATATGAATCCTTTCAACAAGAAGCACTTAACATCAGTATGGCCTATGGCCAATAATTCAGCCTACATTTGTACATCTATGGCTCACAATGAATCATGAAACAGAACCAGGTGGTATCCTGTGATATCTCTGGTGGAAAAACATCAGAATAGGAGTTATTTCCGGAGGGGTGGGATAAAGATTCACTTGGACAGGGCAGGAGAGAACTTTCTGGGGATGATAGGTACTATTCTGTATCTTTGATAGGGCTGGGGTTACACAGGTGTATACATTTACCAAAACTTAGCAAATGTACATTTAAGACTTGTGTCTCATGTAATAGTTACTTCAGAAGGAAAAAAACTGTAAAAGACAGAATCATTGTATTTATTTATTTATTTATTTATTTATGAGACAGAGTCTTGCTCTGTTGTCCAGGCTGGAGTTCAGTGGCACGATCTCGGCTCACTGCAAGCTCCGCCTCCTAGGTTCACGCCATTCTCCTGCCTCAGCCTCTCGAGTAGCTGGGACTACAGGCGCCCACCACCATGTCTGGCTAATTTTTTGTATTTTTAGTAGAGATGGGGTTTCACCCTGTTAGCCAGGATGGTCTCGATCTCCTGACCTGCTGATCTGCTCGCCTCGGCCTCCCAAAGTGCTGGGATTACAGGTGTGAGCCACAGCACCCGGCCAAGACTGAATCATTAATGGTATGAATGATGAAGTATTTAGGTGGAAATACACTAATGTCTGCAGTTTATTATGAATGCAAAAATGAACAAGATCGATTGATGGATGAATGAAGATGTGATGAAACTAGTAGAGTAAAATGTTAATGGTAGATCTAGGTGGATGGTTTACTGTAAACTTCTTTCTGTATGTGTGAACATTTTCCTGATAAAATATTAGAAAAAGGGTGATATGTTTGAATGACTGCAGAAAAGCTTGGAATGACATTCAGACTGTTAATATGTCATTACCTTTCGGAACGGGGAAAGGATTTTCATGTTTCAAACAATACAGGAATGGGTGAAGTATTAAAAAATGAGCTTATTATTATGTAATTAAAATCCAAAAGGGAAGAAGTTAATTAATTTCAGTGTTTACTCAGGGGTGGTCCAATATTTTGGCTTCTCTTGGCCACATTGGAAGAATTGTCTTGGGTCACACATAAAATACACTAACATTAACGATAGCTGATGAGTTTAAAAAAAAAAAAGATCTGTGTATAACGTTTTAAGAAAGTTTACTAATTTGTGTTGGGTGGCATTCAAAGCCATCCTGGGCCACTCTGAGGCCTGCGAGTTGTGGGCTGGACAAGCTTGGTGTACACTGACTAGCTTAGTCTCTCCCAATCTCTGAAACTATTTTGTTGGTCATGGTGGGGGTTGCAATTCCCTTTATAAATGACGAAACATGTGGAAATAGGCTTTCATAGTAATTAGATACACAACAGAAATTACAATTCAATGTCAAGTTTTTAGCCTGCTGCTTTAACAAGATTATATAATTGCCCTTGAACTCATAGTTATAATAAGGATTAATCAAGAACTTGATTGCCTCCTCCGTCTCCCTCCTAATATGTATTTTACTTATTTTATTCTGTCATTCTTAAAAGAATTAGGTTAGAGCAAAGAATGTACTTTGACTCAGGCTGGAAAAAGACATGGAGGCCAGGAGAAGTTAAATAAGCCCAGGTTATCTCCTAAGGTATCAGGGCAGTTGCAGGGACCAGGTTGGACTAGGCTCTTCGGAGAGAGAACTGAATCTAGAAGAAACAAAGATTTGGAGTTGGGAGAGAAGAGAGTTTAGTTAATAAACCGATGATGGCCAAAACAAAGCTGTGACGGCGTTAGTAACTGCAGATGTGACGACTTCCTTGCCCTTTTGTAGTAAGTGTGGAAAAGAAAGTGAAGAACAGATTAGCCAGGCATGGTGGCTCATGCCTGTAATCTCAGCACTTTGGGAGGCCAAGACGGGCAGATCACCTGAAGTTAGGAGTTCCAGACCAGCCTGGCCAACACAGTGAAACCCCGTCTCTACTAAAAATAGAAAAATTAGCTGGACATGGTGGTGCGTGCCTGTAATCCCAGGTACTTGGGAGGCTGATACAGGAGAATCGCTTGAACCCAGGAGGTGGAGGTTGCAGTGAGCCGAGATTGCGCCACTGCATTCCAGCCTGGGTGAGACAGCGAGGCTCTGTCTCAAAAAAAACCCAACTCCCGCCGCCACAAAAAAAACAAAAAAAATAAAGATAGAGCAAAGTTAGAGATTTAAGTTAAAAAAAAGCTTCCGTAAATGTGGCTATTTAGCAGTTTAGAGTTC
This sequence comes from Theropithecus gelada, assembly GCF_003255815.1. Classification (NCBI taxonomy): domain Eukaryota; kingdom Metazoa; phylum Chordata; class Mammalia; order Primates; family Cercopithecidae; genus Theropithecus; species Theropithecus gelada. Next base: position 76,086,015 of record NC_037673.1, read on the forward strand.
AGTATCACAGGAAACACTGGACCTCCAGGTGGGTAAAAAAGAACATGCAAAAAGCTGAGCTAGTGTTTGAGTTCATCAGCCCTTACACGGCACAAGTGCTAGAAATTAATACAGTAAATGACAAATAGGAAGCATCCAATATAGTGACGTATTTCACTGCTGAATTTCTTTCCTATAATTATTTTAAACCAATCCAGATTGGATTCCCTGACAAAGGGGAGTTGGTATGTGGTAGCATACATATTCTTTGTTAAGAAACGTGTGGACATGCTTGATGTTTTTGTGACTGAGTGTTGAGGGTTTGCATGAAGACTAAATGAGATAATGTACACATTGCATTTAACTGGCAATCGTACGTGGTACTATCATTCCTTTTTATAGATGAGGAAACTGAGGCTGAATGGTTAAGAAACTACTGGTCACACAGCCAGGAAATGACGGACCTTGGAGTTGAACTCCAGCAGCCTGACTTTGAAACTTGAGCTGCAACTTGTTACATGGACAAAAGACTGCAGTTGGTGCCTGTGGGCTACAGGGGCCCTTAGACATCAGGATGGTAGGGCTTAGATTAGGTGGAACCCTGACTCTTGTCCTATGGCCTTATCTGATTACCCCGGGTGCCATGTAAACATTATCCTTTTTCACTGTTCCTGATGTGAGGATGGCCAATGGAATTCTGGCTCCATTTCCCCAGGGAGTGTTGGGAAACCACTTAAAAAAACAAAAAACCCTGAAATGGAATGGTGTCTTAACCAGAACACAAAAATACACCCTCAATTTAAGACCTTTCACACTGAGCCTTTAAAAATGGTGTTCTCCACTAAGCCATACCTCATTTTATTGTGCTTCAAAGATACTGAGGTGTTTTTCTTTTTTACAAATTGAAGGTTTGTGCCAACCCTGCACTGAGCAGGTCTATTGGTGAAGTTTTTCCAACAGCATGTGTTCACTTTGTATCTCTATGTTACATTTTGGTAATTCTCACAATATTTCAGGCTTTTTCATTATAATATGTTTTGGGGATCTTGCTGCTACTGTTGCAAGTAACTGTTATGGGGTGCCATAAATCATGCCCTTTTAAGATGGTGAACTGATACATGTTGTGTGTTCTGACAGCTCCACTAACTGGCTATTCCTGTTTCTCTTCCTCTCTTCTGGCCTCCCAATTCCCTGAGACACAACAATATTGAAATGAGGCCAGTTAGTAACCCTACAATGGCCTCTAAGCATAGGAGTGAAAGGAAGAGTTGCATATTTCTCATGTAAAATCAAAAGCTAGAAATGATTATGCTTAGTGAAGGAGGCACATAGCAAAGCCAAGACAGGCCAAAAGCCATGCCTCTGGCATCTAACAGCCAAGTTGTAAATACAAAAGAAAAGCTCTTGAAGGAAATTAGAAGTGCTATTCCAGCGAAAATGTGAATGGTAAGAAAGCAAACAGCCTGGCTGGCTCGGTGGCTCACACTTGTAATCCCAGCACTCTGGGAGGCCGAGGCGGGAGGATCATGAGGTCAGGAGATCGAGACCATCCTGGTTAACACAGTACAACCCTGTCTTTACTAAAAATACAAAAAAATTAGCCAGGCGTGGTGGCCGGCGCCTGTAGTCCCAGCTACTCGGGGGGCTGAGGCAGGAGAATGGTATGAACCTGGGAGGTAGAGCTTGCAGTGAGCCGAGATTGCACCACTGCACTCCAGCCCGGGCGACAGCGAGACTCTGTCTCCAAAAAAAAAAAAACAACCAACCAAACAAACAAAAAAACCACAAAGAAAACAAATAGCCTTATTGCTGATGTGGAGAAAGCTGAGTGGTCTGGATAGATCAAACCAGCCACATTACCTTACACCAAAGCCCAATCTAGAACAAGGCTTTAACCCTCTTTAATTCTGTAAAGGCTGAGAAAGCTATAGAAGAAAAGTTTGAAACTAGCAGGGTTTGGTTCATGATGTTTAAGGAAAAAGCTGTCTTCATAAGAAAAAAGTACAAGGTGAAGCAGCAAGTTTATCCGGAAGATCTGGCTAAGATCATTGATGAAGGTGGTTACACTAAGAACAGGTTTTCAATGGAGACAAAATAGCCTGCTATTCAAGGAAGATGCCATCTAGGACTTCATAGCTATAGAGGAGAAGTCAATGCCTAGTTTCCAAGTTTCCAAGAACAGGATGATTCTCTTGTTGGGGGTTAAGGCAAGCTGATGACTTTCAGTGGAAGCGAATGCTCATTTACCATTCTGAAAATCCCAGGGTGTTTAAGAATTATGCTAAATCTTCTCTGCCTGTGCATTAGAAATGGAACAACAAAACTTCGATGACAGCACATTTGTTTACAGCATGGTTCACTAAATATTTTAAGCCTAATGTTGAGACCTACTGCTCAGGAAGGAAGATTTCCTTTCAAAATATTCCTGCTCATTCTGCAGCCCATGGATCAAGGAGTAATTTTGACTTTCAAGTCTTACTATTTAAGAAATACATTTTCTAAGGCTGTAGCTGCAATAGTCAGTCATTCCTTTGATGGATCTGGGCAAAGTAAATGGAAAACCTTTTAAAAAGGATTCACTATTCTAGATGCCATTAACAACATTCATGATTCATAGGAGGAGATAAAAATATCAACATTAACTGGAGTTAGGAGTTTGGAGTTAGTTGATTCCAACCCTCATGATGGCTTTGAGGGGTTTAAGACTTCAGGGGTAGAAATAACTGCAGATGTGGTGGAAATGGCAAGAGAATTAGAATTAGAATTAGAATTAGAAGTGGAGTCTGATGATGGGTTGGAATTGCTGGAATCTCATAAAACGTCAGTGGATAAGGAGTTCCTTCTTATGGATGAGCAAAGAAACTGGCTTCTTGAGATGAAATCTACTCCTGGTGAAGATGCTGTGAACATTGTTTGGCCACGAAAGATTCAGAATACTAAACAAACTAAGTTAATAAAGCAACAGCAAGGTTTGAGAGGATTGATTCCCATTTTGAAAGAAATTCTGTTGTGGGTAAAATCCTATAAAATAGCATCACATGCTCCAGAAAAATCTTTCATGAAAGGAAGAGTCTATCAATGTGGCAAACTTCATTGTTTTAAGAAATTGCCACAGCCACCCCAGCCTTCAGCAACCATCACCTTTATCAGTCAGCAACCATCAATATCAAGGAAAGACACTCCATAGTGAGAAGATTATGACTCACTGAAGGCTTGGATGATTGTTAGCATTTTTTAGTCATATTTTAATTAAGGTACATACATTTTTTAAAGATATAATACTATTGTACATCTATTAGACTATTACTATAGTGTAAATATAACTTTTATACGCACTGAGAAACCAAAAAATTCATGTGACCACCTTTATTGTGATATTTGCTTTATTTATTGCAGTGGTCTGGAACTGAACCTGCAATATCTCTGAGGTATGCCCATATTAAAAATTGGGTATGCTCCAGCCTCATAATGGAATACTATGCAGCCACTAAAAATATTTACAGGACTTTATTTTTCTAATATATGAGGGAAAAAGAGGAGGGTTACAAAGTGGTACTATGTGGGATGGTTCTATTTTTATAAATCATCTATGTACTATTCATTGTGTGATTTCTGAATCCCTAATTTGCTAGGGGTTATGCCAGATTCTGGGGACAGAGATAAAATATGCAGTCCCTGCACTCAAAGAGATTGTGATGGCAGTCAGAAATATCTCAGCAGTGACTATAATGTACGAAAGGACATACAATGAAGACGTGCAGAGGACGCTTCATGGGAACGCAGGGCCGGGGTGATGAGGGGAAATACTCCTCACGGCATGATTCCTTAACCGAGTGTCAAAGGAGATAAAAACACGTGCAAAGGCACAGGCATGACAGACTACAATCTAAGTGTAGTATAGAATTTTATTTTAATCATACTAAAGTTATTTAACACAAGAAAGCTCTGAGAAAGTTGAGGGTAGCAGAAAAGTAAACTGTGGTGAGGTTTAAAACAGGGTAGGCCGAATTTGGTGGCTCATGCCTGTAATCCCAGCACTTTGGGAGGCTGAGGTGGGCAGATCACCTGAGGTCAGGAGTTCGAGACCAGCCTGGCCAACAGGGAGAAACCCCATTTCTACCAAAAAATACAAAAAGTGGCTGGGTATGGTAGTGCATGCCTGTTATCCCAGCTACTTGGGAGGCTGAGGCAGCAGAACTGCTTGAGCCAGGGAGGTGGAGGTTGCAGTGAGCCGAGATCACACCACTGCCCTCCAGCCTGGGTGACAGTGGGTCATTCTTGTCATACCCAACTAAATCAGAGTTGAGGGGACAGGGGAAAAAAGCATTCAGGGTATAAAACATTGCTCCAAGAATGTAATTTTCTGTGAGCCTGAATGCTGGAACTGCTTGTTGTGACTTGAAACCAGTTTTATCTCCAGCTTCTGAGATAACTTGCTGCAACTCTAGAACTAATTTTGCCCATCACTCACTGCTCACCAATCGGAGCTTCCCAGCTCCCCCAAACCTTAGTAGTGCCAATGAACTTTCTCAAAGAGCAGTAACAGTTCTCCTTTTAAATAAAACCACTAACCTTCCCTTTGTTCTTCAGACATATATGGAAGGCTACCTGTCTACATGTATGCCCTAAACTGCAATTTTTTTTCTTCCCAAACAAAATGTTAAATTTAGAGATTAATCTCAACATTTTTATTTTGCCTTTGATAATACTAAAAGGTTGGGACAGCAGAGCATGGTGAAGATAGAAAAAAAAAAGGAATCCAGAATGAAGTCAGGAGAGATGAGAGAGTTGATTTAGGTGGCAGTGGATTTTTGTCTCAAGATCGAGGGAAACGAGAACAAAATAATATGTTAAGGTGAAAATGAGATCATGAGTCTGTTCACTGTGATTTCATTAATATATTAATGTGTACGGTGGCTCAAGCCTGTAATCCCAGCACTTTGGGAGGCCGAGACGGGCGGATCACGAGGTCAGGAGATCGAGACCATCCTGGCTAACATGGTGAAACCCCGTCTCTACTAAAAAATACAAAAAACTAGCCGGGCGCGGTGGCGGGCGCCTGTAGTCCCAGCTACTCGGAAGGCTGAGGCAGGAGAATGGCGTGAACTCGGGAGGCGGAGCTTGCAGTGAGCAGAGATCCGGCCACTGCACTCCAGCCTGGGCGGCAGAGCGAGACTCCGTCTCAAAAAAAAAAA